>NC_135159.1:2415865-2715865 GCF_050948215.1 Halictus rubicundus | reverse complement strand
TGTTAAAAGCATCACTCGTCGAGAAACTCTCGAAGCCGTGTCATTTGCACTTATCGATCGAATAAGCAAATATTATTGATCGTAATGGAGAACGTTTTGAGCATTGCCTGCATTCAGAGTCATTTATAGAAAATATCTGAGCAACTATTAATTTTTCATCGCGTATACACTAAAAATTTTTTATTCAGGATTCAATTCTCTCTGCAACCACAAGTTCACCCTTTACGATAAAGAAACTCGAGGTGATCTGTATATCTCAATGAAAAGACGAAACAGCGAAAGAAGCAATTGCTACAATGTATGCTACTTTTGAAAATAGGCAATTTTCGTTTGAATCATTTTTTCATAGACCATAATAGTTTACGTGTAATTTAGGTGGCACATTTAGCTGAATCACCCTGTATACATATTGTATCGTCGGCAATAAAACCGGGCCGACGCCACGAGATTACACAAATTACAGAAAGGGACTGCTTGTCGTTAGAACTTTGCAAACGGCGGGTCTCGCGAGCAACGACACGGGCGTCATACTGGCATTAACACGCTTTGCGACTTGCGAAAACGCTCGAATTATTTTCTTTAACGCTTCGGGGACGACGATAGATTGTCGGACGACGTTACGCAGATGTTACAATAATCTTTTAGTGATTTAGACTTTTCGATATTTTCTCTAGCTATTTTCAAATTCTAGAAAGCAAACAATAATATCAGATAGAAGAAGAAATATTCCTCAGAGTCAGTTAAAGAACTGGATCGCCTACAGAATTTCCACGGGCCGACAAAGAGGGAGAATTATCTCGTCGTTTCACAAGTCACAATTTCAGACGATACAGACCACCGATAGAGAATGCATTCCTATTGGCTGGCTTTGATCGTTAACAATTGGGAAACAACGCCGCTACAAAGCTGCATTCGACGAGAACACACGGGAATCGAAAACGTGGAATAAAGTTCTACCATCGGGCGGTTCGTTTTCGAGAGAATTTCGTAAATTCTTCGCGAATTCGGCGGAAAAGGCGAACGATGGTCAGACATGCATATCGAGCTGCACGCGTGATCAGCTCGAGTCGGTAAAGCGGGCTTTCACCGGCGAGTGATCCTGTTATCTTTCCTTTTTGCCTCTCATCTATCTATTTTTCACTTGTGCTATCGTTTATAGTATTCGCGCTCGTTCGTTGTTCGGTTCAACGTTTTTATACTTATCCGAGGCTCTTAACAGAGGTTACAGAGATTATTCCACAGTCTAAAACGATGATTTCAAACACAAATCGATAAGCTAGTACTCCAGCCAGAATTTCTACGTTCGAAAACATAAAAGTTGCTCGTCTACGGAGCAACGTGTGACAATTTTCTCGGTAGATAAAGTGTACAGCTGTGTTTCCCGATTGATCGACAAACTCATCAGTCTATTCCTGGTTCCCGCAGCTTCCAGCGTTAGCAAACATTCGGAATCAGCGGTGGCTCTTAGAGGATACACGCGGTAGACGTTGAACCGTGAATAACAGAAAGATAAACGATTTTTGGAAATCGGTCGCAAACCAGGCGGACCTCTTAAGGCTCCCCGTAATCCCCGAAAATCGTTCGCCGTTGTGAATAGCCGAGGAAAAAAAGGGAAAGGGGATGGAAAATAAACGGGAGCGAGGGTTGAGGGGGTGTTGGAAGACGAGAGGAGGGACGTTACAGGGGCGGAAGGGAGGAGGGGGTAGAGGAGATCGAAATCCCCGGGGACACGCCGTTTGAAATTCGGTCGTTTAAGGGTTGAAGGATCCGTGCCACTCCCGTGCCCTCCGCCCCTTGCCCCGGGCCACCCTCTCCGGTTGCCACCCTCGTTGCCACCCTGGAACCACCCCCGCGTCGCCCAGGGCGCCATATTCGTCACACGTTTACGGCAGAGCGGAGGAATGACGTCATCGAAGAACGAGATGGGTCACGAGTGCACTGACACGCATACCTACGTGCCGCGAGACCCGATTTCATCGTATCAACGGAAACGCGAATCGAAATCGATCGAGTGCCGGCCGGAGAGGGCTGCGGCCGGGGGTGGCACAGCACCACCACCGGTGGCGGGGATGTAAAAGAAACAGTCCGCGTGTCCCCGCCTCTCTATCGTTATAATTAAATTGAAATTGCGTGACGGCCGGAACACGCCCGTAGGAATCGCTTCTTCTCGATGTTAATATTTTAATCATCGGCCGCTATTACGCCGCTGCTAGTCCGAGACACTCCGCGTCGAGAGAACCGTTTGTGAGCACAGTGGACCAGAAAGAATGTCTTATGGACATTACTATACAATTGATATGGAAAACTGGCTGATATGTACATACGTACACGGCTTCGAGAGACTTGAACTTTTCTATTGTTCATTTATCAAATCGGATACGATATAAATATAAATTTGTGCTCTTTTCGGTCTATCTTGATCGAGTATTAGCTTACGAAAAGAATTAATTTGAAACTGCCTCGTGACAAACATTTTTTAATCGATTCCACCTATTTGATAGAAACGGCCCACTGTGCGACGGGACCTTTGATATTTCGTAGGGACTGCATCGTGTCTCGCTGCCAAAAAGGTGACAAGAGGGTGGCTCTGCTAGATTGCGGATCCTCTTGCGAATTCCTTTCTTCATAGATGACTCCTTCTAGAAAGGAAAATAATCATAAATGCATACACATCCACTGTTCAAGAGTCGTTCAGCGATTACATTATTTTTAGTGTCTTAAATATCAATCCCTTGTTCTCGACTACTCCCTCTAAGGGAACATGGTGCAACTGATTAACAATTATTCCTAATCAACAGTTTATCTATCGGAAGCCTATTAACACGTTGACGGACAGTAAAAATTTCAGTGAACTGCAAAAATGGACAGGAAATTTTTCTTGAAACTAGTTACGACGTAAACAATAATAATAAGTTAACTGTCATTAGTAATGACAGTTGGTCATTACTTTGAAATGTATATTAATTACAAAAACTTAAGGTTGTATAAAATTAAGTGAACAAAAATTGGCTTTAAAATTTGAATGCTATAGCATTCATGTCATTTTGCATCACTATGAAAATGAATGCTATAGCATTCACGTCCGCGAACGTGTTAACGCATAGTGTGGTATTTCGCCGATCTAGGTGGAAAAAATTCCATTTCGACAATAATCCAAATGTAGAAGAAAACATTATGAAACAGTCCTAACAGTTCTTGTCCATATTTTACAAATACATGCACTTTTTCAGTAATTAACCATTAATTCTTTATTTACAAGTCTCTAATGTCCGACTCACCTAGTTTTCTTACATTCTTTTTGTAAATATATTCTGCTAGTATATTCCAATGATAGATTGCGGGTTTTTGTTACGTTATTACCACGTCCTTCTTTTATGAAAAAGTATGTCAAATTAGTCTTCTAAGCACGCACAGAAATAAACGCAAGAAGCAACTTCTAATTTTAAAATATACATAAAGTTTTAAATCTGGCATAATCATGCACTTCATACTTTTTTTTTACAACTTTCGAGATGACTGTTTCTGCGGGACCGTTCGTGTATACCTCGCGGTACTCGGTAGTGCCATTTTAGAAATCATTTGATGGCTTTTTGGCATATATTGGAATGTTTAGGTTGTATACACAATAGTATACCGCGAGGTATGCAGAACGGCGCAAGAAAATTTTTTTATAGTTTTAATGCTCCTGAAAAATACTTTCATCTCCATGTTGGTAGAACCTGGTATAATGTGGTATAATGTCTTAAAACTCTATGTACATTTTTAAATTGTATATCGCATTTATTACTATGCACTTCAGTGCACTTACGTGCTTAGACGACTAATTTGACATATTTTTTCATAAAAGAAAAAGTATACATATCTGAAATAACATAATAAAGTAGCAAACACTCGCAAGAAATCATTGGAATATGCTAGTATAATATATTTGCAAGAAGAATGTAGTGTTCATAATGCTCGTATGGACGTGAAAACGAGGCGAGTCAGACATTAGAGTTAATTACTAAAAAAGTGCATATATTTGTAAAATATGGACAAGGACTATTTAATAATGTTTTTTTTTCTACATTTGGATAATTGTCGAAGTGGAATTTTTTCCATCTAGATCGGCGAAATATCATACTGTGCGCCGCATGAATATTGAGTGTGTCATACAAATCTTGCTTATTTCTTTCGTATAAACGATTAGAGTTACTAACAGTTATTATCAGTTACTTGACAATAAAGTTTGCACCATACCCTATAATTTAGTTCATTTCAGGACGAATAAATTTATGTACAGTGCTACTATTATTATTATGACAATCATGTTTAAGCGAATCAATAGCGCTTAATTGGATTTTCAATTATTGTGATATCATGTAACAACCTCTAACGACAGTATGCGATTAAATTAGTGGGAGTCAATTATTGGTTTACAATTGAAATTGCTATTGCTGTTGATGTAGACTTTCAAAAATTATGAAATAGTCGCCGGTATATAATGCGGATCTTTATGCAAAATAAAATTTTTATACATCAATTGCAATCTATAGAAGCTAAGTAAAAATTTATTTTGCTCATTAATAATTTTTATATGTTAAAATTGGTATATCGACATTGTTAAACTCCTTTAATCCTTTTACTGTTTTGAATTACACCTACTCATTTTTGTCATAAACGCATCAAATCCGCAGTCTAATAATGAGTTAAACGTGAACAGAGTGGAATGAAGCCCATCCGAATAAATTGATTAATCTGTCCGTTTCTCACCCCAGACGCGAACTTGCTAATCTGTCGGAACTTTCTCCCACATTCGGCCAGCCAAATTAACAGCTCTAATTAATACCCCGCCGCCCTTCTCGCGCGAGGAGCAAAAAATGATGGAGAAGAGAGAAGTTCGTGAAAAGTTTGTTCGGCAGATTCGTATCGGTCTGCTCAGAAAGTCTACAGAATCCACTCGGTCGGTTATCGGAACAGAAAATACGTGTCGGTGTCACCGTCAATGAATGGCAGTGCTCCGTTTCCGCGAACGTTTCCCCATAACGCGCCACCGAGGAATAAAAGAACGTGAGTTCTTCAGGGGGGATGGAACACGAGCGGGTCTGTATGTGTGTGTGCGTGTTTGTTTGTGCGCGTGTAACGGGGTCAATTCATGGGAAGCCGGGGGATATCTAGTCCATCATCGTCGTCGACCCCGAAGAATCGCGCGATTCGTATCGTCGCGGGGAAAAACACCGGAATCGCGAGCGATCACGATAACGATAACGATCCGAGGGGAAAAGGGAAGCGCACGCACGGTTTCTGAACGGTACATGCTACCTGGACAAAACTCGAAATTCTTACCGCAAAGTGTCTAAAAAACGTTCCGTCTTGAGAAAAGAATAATAGGAAAAAACCAGTTGAGTAGGCGAACAAACAAACGCACAATTCGAAATAACGTCTAATCAAGGAAACCAGTGAAAACATTTAGTGAATTCAAAAATACTGTCGTATAGTTTTCACCTCGAAAACAGGTGTCTACGCAGCTCTTGCGTCCTGCAATTAATATAGACAAGGTTTATATTTCATAAAAAGGCCCCGCCATGCCACCCATTTTCCTTCAATTTTGAATCGTCCTGTACGTCTTAGAAACGACTCTGAAGTGGAAGGGAGGTTAAAGGGCGAGCCTTTTGTCCCGGTTTCGTTCGTGCAGCACGCCGCACCGTGAATTGCACGTATTAGGTAAGTGTGGCGCGTTGCACAACCGCTCCCTGGTTGCGTTCCTCGCAAAATTGCCGACCTCTCTCTCTTCCCCTCTGTTCCTTTCAGTTCTCTTCTACCCTTAGCAACCTCCCTTCACCCCCCACCCCCGGAGGAAGGTAGGACAGCAAGGACGTCAGCGGCCGAGCCGGGGGAAGGGTTCGTTCGGTGTCCACTTGAAATTACACCAGCCGTTCTCTTATTCTCGTCACACGCCGAGCCACCCCCGTCGAACCCTCACCCTCACCCTCCCCCAACCCCCTGTAGAAATAATCTCGACCTCGACGGATCTCTGCGGATTCTGCGTCACCTGATTTCCCATACGCGTTCGGCTTACGAAGCTTCGACAAAATAATGAAACGTCTCGTACCCACGCTGCCTCCAAAAAGTACTACAACGTCGACACTTAAACTACAATGGCGTGCAAAATTAAAGGATCACTTCGTTGAAAAAAATTGTCCATATTCAAAGTGTTGCAGCATCGTGAAAAAGTGTAGAATATCCGTTTTATTATCATTTTAAAGCTTGAACCTTCTACTCTCGGAATCCATTGTTACATGTTTTCGAGAAAGTGAACGTACGTTTTTTGTCTCGAAAATTTGGAAATTCAAACGTTCGTACAGACGTTAAACAACTTTTTTAAATGAATGTCGCCAAAGTAGATTTAAAGATTGGAGTCTCGCATTTGAATTTAATTTGTTTTTGCGTGGCAGTCTATTATAAAGATCTAATTATAAAGTTTTTAATTATGTTTAATTTCGCGTGACAGTCTATTAAAATTTCATAAAAAAGAATGTTACAACAATAAACTTGGACTCGTTGTAAAGCTTCAAGCCTCTACTTTGACAACCCATTATTCATTTTTTTAGAAAGCTACCGGAGACAGGTTTGGTCGTACGTTTTCATCCAAAGCTGAACGATAACTCTTATGGGGGTGCAGCGTGCGTGTAGGGTTCCCTGCGACCGAAATATTGATTTTCCCGCTGCTCGGTTCTTCCCGGTCCCCGCGGATGATTTACAAGATCGGGAAACACCTTTCGGACGCATCTGTCGATCCCCAGGAACGCGGATAGAGCGGCGTGTGTCCCGGGAAATCCGGCCGCGAAAATGTTTCTGCTTTTTCCTCTTTTTCTACGGCATCTGCCTCTCTGCTCCCCTATTTTCGCCCTCGGCTCCCCCCATTTTTTCTCTTCCCCCCGGAGGAATCAATCGATCGCGGCGCAATTAATCAACTCGGCCCTGCCTCGACCGAATGATGGCTCGCGGAGCAAAGTTTCCGGCGTTCTTGTCTCGAGCAAGATCCGCGAGATTGAAATGGCAGCGCGCCAGTTCTAATTCATTGGCCTTGTACGACGGCCGCTTTTAATACGTGAACTTTTGGCCGATTTCGAGGAGCCCGGGGTCCAGACCGGTGTCTCTCCCCCTAGAGGACTCGATGCGACGGTCCTATCACGTTTACCGAAAAAAATATTATATCGGAACCGAACGCTTTGGCCACCGGAAGCTACCGGTTCGACGATTGTGTGCTCTCTGCCTCTCATTATCTCCCCTTAGCTTAGATTTCCCTTGATAGACATTTACTAAAAATTCAATTCTGAAGAGAAAATACGAGTACTCAAAGAACACGTTTTCTGCTTTAACCGTGCACACCATACAAACGCATCTTACATAGACGGATTCTATAGACTGGCCTGAGTACGACGGTAATTTTCTTATAATATACGCATTTGAACAAGTTTGAGAAATGGTGAAAGAGAGACGTTTTCAACGCCACGACCCTTGAAATTCTCTACTGTGACCCCCATGGAATCTGAATCGAGCCCGTAAACCAGGGGAGCAGAAACGGGAACAGCAGCGATCGGTAACTGGGAATCGATTTGTACGGGTCGGTGGAACGTTATTTGCGCGATTAGAGTCCTAGAGGCGAGCAAGGGGTCGCGGGATTGCAAGGGACACCCAGGGGTGAATTCTGAAATCCTGGCTGTTCCTCCTCCCGCGCAGGATAAATGTGCTTATTCTGCTTGAAAGGGGGTGAGCAGCAGGGGTCAGGGGGTGTTCCTAGGCGTGGAAATAAATCCGACGGAGTCGAAGCGACGATAATATCTGTCTGGGAGAGTACGACCAAACCAGTCGTCGCCCCATTAACCGAAATATCCTTCCCACACCCCCTTGCCGCCGGGAGAAAGTTATTTCTTCCTTCCGGCGTGGCGTTTGTCTTCCGCGTGATCAGCGATCGACGCATTCTCTCTTTCTCTCCAACGGAATCGGTTCCTGGCGTTGTTTAAGGGGCGCTGAACACCGTGGCCATCTTGAAAACCGTTTCGTCCTCTTCATCCGTCGTCCTCGGAGCTTTATTATCTCGTCTATTGCAGAATTTGTATCCGTGGAACTGCAGTGTTGGCTAAAAACAATTTTTCTGTATCAGTGTTTAATATTCCATAATATGCCTACAGAAAAGTAAAGAAAAATCGATTGTTTGTTTCACTGGCAGCGATGCACTTTATAAAATAATCTGAAAAATTGAGAACATTACTTTCGACAATGTCTCACTACTGAATTTTCATGAAACTAGAATCTCTGAAACTTCAATGAGAAATATGCATTTTTCGGATTTTTGGAAATTTTCTATTTTTATTGCGGTAAGTCCTTCGTTCAGCAGAACAGAAGAACGACAGCATAATTTATTAGAACCGTGTGCACCCTACAACTGCCCTTGTGGTAGGGGCACCGTCTTGAGACTTGTCACACATACTTTTCTTTGTCCTATCGAATGCTATGATGAAAGATATACCCATTGATTCTCTAATTTTGCCGTAGTGCGGGAAGGGGTGGATCGAGCGAGATCTCCGAAAAACGAGGCTCGTGACGCGGTTTAATTTTCGCAAAATTGATATGGCGGGGAATAACGCGCGATGAGAGTCCGGGTTCGATCGATCGACAGGCGGAAGAGCGAGAAGGGGTGATAGGGGGGTGAACGTGACGAGTTAACCGGCCATCAAAGTTTCGTAATTGCGATCGTTCCGAAGGGCTCGAGACGTTTCGTGACGTGAACGAAAGCTTCTGCTGCTTCCTTCCGTCTTAATCGTTCCCGAACGGGAAGAATCGACGGAACGATCAAATTCAGTGACGGGCCATCCTCGAACCATCCTCGCTCCAAGGAGCATTTAAATCTGCTACCGGATGACGCGACGCGTGTTTCCAGTCACGAAACGTGCTGCTCGATCGATAAAATAGGGAACGCGATTCCAATTGTTGACAATCGCCTTACCGACCAACTCTTTTCTGGATCACCTCGCGAGATAACCGGACCTGCATATTTTTATCGACCGTGAAAAGTTCGAAAACCGTAGGGAAATCATTGCCTCTGTTGGTTGATTTCCCGGCATACAGCAGTTCTTCTCTGCAGAGTTCTGAAAGACAACGAATTCTGTAATTTGGAAATCACTGGAATTTCGTTTTGAATATTTCCTACCTATAATTCGTGTCTCCTCTATTACGTCAAGTCCATCAGTTTGTCGAGAATGATGTATAGACCAAAGGTTGCGAGTAATAATTGATCTACGGGAGCGATAGTCGGTCTTGTGCGGCGGCGTCGCATGTTGCCCCGCGTTGCTGCAACCCAGCGTAGCCGCATAGGCGCGGAGCGAACGAAAATCCGGCTGCAGGTGTCCAAAGAAACTTGTGCAGAGCCCGATAATTCAAAGGCCCGGCCTTAACGCGCGCCGTGCCGCGTCGAAAACAGGGGTGCACGGCTCTGTTATTCGTCACCGTCGTCACCGTCGTCGCCGGCGAATGCCGTTGCATGACTGAAAACGCAATATCGAGTTAACGTTCGCGCCAGCAAGCCCCCAACAAATGGAAACGAATGAGGGATCAAAGAAAGAGTTATTGCGAGCGGCGTCGCGCTCCACACGCGCGCGAAAACCCGCCGTTTAGCGAGCGCCTCGAGGCTCGAGCACGCAATTTCCATCGGCGGTGAGCGAGGCGGGACGGGGGCCGGTTTCAATTCCACGCGACGAAATTTCAGTCGTCGATAAGCGATGCTCTTTCCTATTTTCTGAACGGCTGGCTTCTCCTCATAATTCACACTCACTCTCATACGCGCACGTCCCTCCCCGAAAACCAACTGTCGCTGATTTTTCCAATTCTCGCATTTATTAAACCCAGTTAGGCATCTTCTCTTGCTAGCGCCTGGACGACCGCTGTCACGTACGCGTGATATCGGCAGCCTTTCCACAGTTTCTACAGTTGCTAATTGCTAGGCTGCGGATTTTATGCATCTACGACAAAAGTAAACAGAAAAACATTTGAGAAATTTCAAAACACTATTTTTAACCTATTGAAATTATTAATGCAAACAATGTATTTCTATTCGATTTCCATTTGGTGCGATTAATGCGGGAAATTTTGATTTTGCATTAAAATGAAAAAGTAACAAGCATAGGTGAACGGTGAAGGGATCAGAGACATTTGAAAATATTATTACACGATATGAAAGAATGGCTGTCGCATAAAAATCCGCAGTCTACTAATTAGCAAATTACGCTATAAACGACCGCGCAAATTGCTCCGGGGCGGCAGGAGGCAATAAAACCTGGGCGACATGCAACAAACGAAAATCGACGGAGAAACTGTGGAGCCGTCGAAGTGTTAACCAGCAAATAAGTGAAATGCGCAAAGAGAATTTCGGTGTTTCCGCAGACCGTGGTCCTCTCCGGTCTCTTTCGGCTCTCGAACCCAAGCAACGCTGGCGGAAAAGGGGCAAGTGCGGGGGCGCGTCTGGGGCGCACATGCTCGAGCATATAATGAGCCTCGAGACGCCTCAAAGGGGCCACGGTTAAAGTTTCGATCCGTCCGGCGAAATTAATGAGTTCCCATCGGCTAACAAGGCGGCACTCGTTTGTAATTGAACGTCGTATCGGAGGAAGCATCGTGTCTGAAGCACGCGCGCGCGCGCTTGCAACCTTCCAAGCGAGCAGTCTCAGAGAGAATCGACTGCATTACTCTGGCACATCTTTCCGCCCCCGCGTGTCACCTGTCCACCGAACTTTTAACGAACTGTACGCGGCGCCGATGACGTGTACGCGCGAAAGAGCCTGCTCTTTAATTCCGCTCCGAATCGGGTCAGGGCTGCGCGAGCCGCCGCCTCGGTTAGGCTATTATTAGTCTCAGCCGATTTTCCCATCGAATCACGGAGCAGCCTCGTTACATGTCGGTGCCCACGACGACAGTCCTAGCAGTTTTCTCCGCGAACGGAATTTCGAAATGCTTTGTGCCTCTGGCGCAGTCAAGCGTGAGTCCGACCAGATATCTAAATTAAATTCCGTCATGGATACCGTGAAATGTCTCGCCGTTACACGGATATATTCGAAATTACGCCGGCGAATCTTATCGAGAACTATGGCGTCTTTTGATGCCACCATTCCCTTCGTAGGCCGCCAATGTCTTCGACATCGTGCGCATCTTCCAGAGAATTGGTAATCTCGTTACGTTCCGCGGGTCGAAATGAAATTTCTTGTATCGAGCTCTGGGAAGATCTTTCTCTAATTTTCGTGAAAAGTGTGTTCCAGCTTCCTATCTTCGCTTTTGAGTCTCCTTCGATTTAAACCTGTCCTGTAAGCTTGGCGATTGTTAGAGATGTTCGATCAACGCTTTTGCAGACTCTCGTACGTCCTTCCACACGCAGACTCGTAAACACTTCGTCAGGGTCTATTTTGTTCCATCCTTCGTAGTAGTCGCAGTGTATGTATATATACGGCTGAAAAGGTCAAGAAATATTAGAAGGGATACGAGGGAGGAAGTCCTGTGCAAACAGTAACGAGCAAGTCGAAAAACTACCGACACTCAGTCCAAGCCCTGCTTCCGAATAGCTTGCAAACACGGTTGACAATGGTCCGGGGCGATGTCGTCGCGAGGGTTACAGAAAAATTACTTTCACGCTGGACCGCGCGCGCGCGCGCGCGTGCGGAGGGTTCGTTTCAGCGCGGCTCTTTGTTGACACCCGTCCGATATGTGCCGGAGTTGAGGAAACAGCTACCGGAAAAGCACAATTTCCCTCTTCTCTCCCGTGTGTTTGGGCGTCCAGGAGTGAAGAACATGCCGACGACAACGCCTGCAGCCCGGACCCTAACACGGATCTTCCATTCCGGGGACGAGTTTCATCGATACTCGGCCGGGAACGTGAGACTTCCGGCCGCGCGACGTTCTTTTCTTCTTCGTCCGGACGTATCAGCACGACGAACGAATCGTTTCTAATTGGTTCTCCATTTACGACCAGCCCCGACGGTGGACGACGTAGTCCGACACTCTTTCTCCCCTAGTTTGCGATCTCCTTCAACCTGGGAATAATTAGTAAATCAGTCTCCGACCCGAGTTTCCCTTTTGGCCGCCTCTTAAGCTGCGTGCACAGCAGCAAGTAACCTGCAATATTTTCTTGCGACAGCAACTTGCAGAAGCGCGTGCACATGTTTGCGAATATTATCGGAAGCGTTTACACGTGTCACGAGTTTCTTATCAGTGTATTCGCACTTTGACGACAAATAGGGATTGCTATAGGGATATTTTTTCCGGACCCTACACGGGTTATAGGGTCGATCTCGGCGACAACGTCTCAACGGGGGAGAGCCGGTTTGCCAATCGCTTTTGTTTAACGAATGGGACAAGTGCAAACAATGAGAGACGGGCGCGGAGATTCGCGGCGGTTCGCAGAACGAGATCATGCAGTGTCCCCGTTGTTATACGGAATTACCATTTCGTCCGTGTCCTCTGTGTCACCTGGGCGACTCCAGTACATGTCCAGGATAACGTGCCGGGATCGGAACGGGCTCAGCCCGACCAGCTCGAGGAATAAACGGGGTCGTCGGGGCTCGAATAACGTTTCCCGGAACGGTCGAATCACTTTTGACCGGATGCCAAGCGAGTTAAGCGATGGGACGGTAGCCAATAAATACCGCGCGGCAGTTCTGTATTCCATCCGGCCGCGACGCGACCAGGATCCCGGGAACAGGCTCGAATTGCCGGCATGGCCGGGCTGCTCTTCGCGAAAATATTCCTTTTCGACTTATCGGCCGAACAGGAACCAACTTTTACCGTTTCAAAAAGTTTCGCGAAACGAACGCGGAATTAACGCCGGGAACGGCCGACCGTAAACCAGCCCCGCCGCGCGTCGCGCCGTTCAGCGCGAGGGTTAGCTACCCCAACTAACGACCCTTATCGAAAAACGATCCCCGGGCCAGTATCGAATGCGATTGTGTCCTCCGTACCGAAGTTTTTCAATGGGGCCGAAAGAAAGGCGAGCGGTCTTGGAAAAAAGGGCGACGTAACGAGCACGCCTCTCCGCTGGAAAATCGAAAGAGGACGAAGAAAGAAGGCCAGGCGAACCGACCAGCAACCGTGGGCGACCAGGCGACCGAAAGCGTGGTATTTGTTTTAGAATTCCTACGCTTTACCGATGTTCGAAGTGGCAAAGCGTTTGAAATCTGAAACGAATGCGCATAAACCTTCATCACAGGCGACGGAGGAACCTTCAGGAACTGTACAGTTTTCTGGCCTGGACCCCAACCCAGTCGAATCCGACCCCGCCCGGGAGTCCCGTTGTCAACCTCCGGTTCCGGGAAAGACCACCACGAAAATATTCCTCGACGAGACCCGACCCGCGCGCGTCTTCCCCGGAATTCATCCAGATATTTCACTGGCCCGGGGAAATATTTCGCCGCTCGGAATTGAATCCGGGACGTACGCAGCGACATTTTTCTCCGTTCGCGTCCCTTTCCCGTGACAACGTTCTCTACCTCTTCCAACCACCCGCCGGGCGGGTTCGATCTGAACCGGATTACCCTGCGAAAAGTTGGAACGTCCCGAAGTATTGCCTACTTCGATCGGAAAATGTCGCGCGCGTTTGACGTTCCCGAGGAAAATCCCGCGCTAGTCGTCGACGAACTCGATGCCCGATTAAACTCTTTAGCAATTTCTACGAGGCTCGGATATCTATCTCCGCGGAATCTCATCTCGACCGACTTGTGTTAATCCCTTGACAAGTAACGCGCGGCTGAGCTGGACATCTTGTGTGCTGCTGAAACGAAAAAAGTTTCGCTGACTTCGCGTGTCACGTTCGTTGGAAAGTTCTAGTCGGGATAAGAAATATTGCTGCGTTAAGCTGGAACCAAAATCGGCTGGCTTACCCTCTGACCACGATCGGTCGATAATAGATCCGTCGGTAATAGAATCGAAGAGCAATCGGTACGTGGCACGAAGCTCCGTCGATATCTGTAATTAAATTGTCAATTTAAAACGTACGGTAGGAATAGACGAAGCTGCAGATTAGGTATAGGAGTAGAACAATTACCCAATGTATTTTTCTTGTTAGTCAGAGTTCAGTTCTACTGCGGACGTTTAACCCTTTGCACTCGAAGCCATTTTAACTCTAAAACGAAACATTTCTTCCGACCTAGAATATTTTCCTTCTATATATATTTTTTCATGCTATACATATGAAAATGGTGCAGTTTACTCGTACAGTACTGAAATGTTTACTAATTTATTAAATACAAACAAATTTAATAATGTAAAAAATATTTTGAATAATGATACCGCAGTTTTTAGTGGCGCCTTACGGTCGCCATTTGAGTGCTAAGGGTTAATAAAACTTGGGGGGACAATAAATTCATTGAATGCACATTTTTAAACGGTAGAAAATTATATTCCGTTCGATGTAAAAGATTAACTAAAACATTCGTCGTGAAGCATTATCCCCGAATATTTTATATAGCCCTCGCCTCTGCACAGAAACCCGGCGTACACCGGTGTAAGCGTGTCTGCGCAACGTAACGAAACAATCTATGCACTGCTGTACGCGGGGAAGTCAAGCCACAGGCGTATAATGTACACGACACCGTCGGACGAGGATTAGAGAACCGAAAGAATTGTGTTGCACAGGTTTGATTGTGTCGCGCATCGGTGTAGACACAAAAATATTTGGTAGGACGGTTGAATTCCATTTCCCGCCGAGAGAAAGCCGATAATTCGGACAGTTGGGATGAGACAGGAGAAAGAGAGAGAGTGTGTAGGAGAGGGGTTCGCCGGGCGCTGGGAAAAAGCATCCGAGGATCTCTCGAGCAGAGATTAGTTAACGAGATTACTTACGACTGTCAGCGCTCTGTAAGCAAGTTCTGAATAGGAAGGCATGGCGGCCCGACTCGACCCGGCTCGGCTTGGCCCGGCCCGTGCCGCACATGATCTACTATGCAGTCAGCCGGCCATGTCCACGATATACATTCAGCTCTCCCGGCCCGGCTGTGGAAGTAGGCTGCACTGTCTGCGAAACGGTAATGGAACGGCAAACGAGCTGGGATGTACCCTTGGAACGACCCACCAAACAAAGCTCCTCCTCCCTCGTCCGAGCACCAGGAAATTCCCTGAAAAATGTCCATGCTTTTTCGCCTTCCGTGCTGTAATCGCGTTTTCTATTGCTCACCGCGGGACACCCTGTATTTGGTCGTGATTAAACCGCGCCCGCTCAGGGATCCAAGAGACGCGCGGTAGCTTCGTCTCGTCTGGGCTTCTCGCGATAACACGGGTCCAATTTCTTCTGGAGATACCGAGCCGACGGGAAGATGAAGACAGGAGATCAGACAAGAGCGATCCTGGAACAAATTGGGAAACTAATTACAGCGCAAAAGACAGCACGGCTAGTCTATAGCGGTCTCCGACTCCGTGACAGCCCGAGAGACTTGGAGATTTTCTTCGAGTTACGTCGAGTGAACGAATATTTCATAAACGAAAACGGAAGATAAATAGCAACGGGTTGCAAATATTGGAGGCAACACTCCCACCTCAAAGTTTCTGATTGTATATTTATTTCACCGTCTCTCCGAGCGAAGGCAGCCCGGTTGACAAGCAGTTTACCCTATTTGCCTCGCGCGTTCAACGGCGGCGAAGCCTAGCCTCCGGACCCAGAGAACGAAGGCTGCCACGGAGGAACGTGTTCCCGCGATGCAGTACCTCGTAATCCTCCTCTGCTCTCTCCTCGCAGTTTCATCGCCGGCCGTAAAAAGATAACGAGGATTCTGCGAGAGGAGACACGACGTCTCAACCGTCGAGACCGACGTCGCTAGACGATATATAATGCCTTCGGATAATCGTGAAAAAGTTCGCAGGCTATCCTTAAGGCTTAACTGCCTTCCACCCTCGCCTCGAGACCTCTTAGCTTTATTGCCCGCGAAAACGGCAGCTGTCGATTCCTTCGTGTCTCGAACTCTCCCGGTTATTGATTTCGTCTTCGTTTCCCGATGCGCGACTAGAAAGAGAGAGAGAGAGAGAGAGAGAGAGAGACCGAGGTTAAATATTGAGAATTCGATTCTGTTCGAGCCGCGCGTTCGCAACTGAACGCACAGTTGCACTTTAGTAGGGCGCCGCAGGAAAAAGTTAGGTTATGGCCGACTGGGCCTCCAGAGGCACAAGCAAGACGCTCGAATAACTCGTAAATATTCGTTCCCCGAACTGCATCGAACGTTATGGACGTTGCGAAACGGAAAATGGATGAATGATGAAGCGAATGTTGATTTTTAACGTCTCGTAACCTCGTCTGGCATGGTTCCTGCGAAAAGCGAGAGTTATGAGCTTGTAAAGTTAGAGATATACGACCGACTGTAATAATCATGGAAAGACTACTTTTTCAAATACCTTACCTTGAACAGGCGAGTAGCGAGATAAATGTTACAACTCCTTCACTGGAGTCGATTCCCTTGAGCAAGTTAGGTTATGATCGGTATTCGAGATCACCGGCAGATAAGACGACAATGGAAGAGGCTGTGTTCGTTCAGAGTGTCTTGGATATCCCTAAACGTTCAAGAAAGTATATTGATAATTGTAGCAGCTAGTCTACTCGCATAATACTTGCAAATAATAAGTAAAGCATGAACATACATATAATCGCGAGAAATGGCATTAAAAATAAAGTACTTTCCAGGGCCATTGAGGCTGAACATAAACTAAACTAACCAAAAAGAATATAATGGGCATCTGTCCTACAGCTTGGTGCACCTCAAGTTTCTGTATTTGGACAAACGAACAGGAACTGGCAACGAAAGTGGCGAAGGTAGCGAAGATAGCTCGAGCGGCGAAGCTATCGGTGACCTTAAACCCGGAAACGTAGCCGGGCGGAGATCGGAGCACTCACGAGCGGAATAAACGGCCGTACGTGGAAGTTTAAACTTCGATTTGGAAGTTGCGCCGGGTAATTGGAAACCCGGAGGGATTATTCTACCAACCGCGGCGGGAGTAGCATTTTAACGGCGGGTACACCATGGCGGCCGGGCGCACGTAAGCCCGAAGCAACACGGACGGTAGCCTTTCGCAGATTGAAAGAGTCCCTCCCTTTCTCTCTCTCCCTCTCTCCCTCTCTCTCTCTCTCTCTCTCTCTCGCTGCTATCTCTGGCCCCTAATGGAGCCGCGTAACGTTCGAGATAAATTGCCGCGCGGCGGAAGACCTTTTTCCCTGGCGCGCACAAACTATTTATCCTGAAACCGTAGGCGAATGCCGTTGCGCGCGGGAACCGTTCTCCTAATGGAACAACGAGAGTCCCGGGAAACCCGTGCGCGCGCGCGCACGCGTTTCAACCGTAATCTCTTATCGCGGTGGCGGACGATACCGATTATTCGTATCGCGATCATTTAAACGTTAGACCATTCATTAATATCTCCCACCACGCGGGTTCTTTCAAATAATTCGTTCTTTATTTCGTACCCTTCTTCTTCTTCTTCTTCCCTCGGCGTTTCGGAGATCCTTTAACCGCCCGCCATTTTTGCCGTCCATTTCGGAGATAACCGGGCGCGCACGATGGACGACGCGGCCCGGAATTCTCTCGTGGAAACGAGACCGGGTTTCTCGAAATTCGAGCAATTTCCCGTGCGCTCAGCGGAACGCTCATTTTTCCAGACGCGAAACCCGAGGAGAGCGCTAAGGTTACACCGGCCGCTTTTTAATCAAGCATCGCGGAATTTCACTGACCCTGCGCCGCAATGGCTCCGTTTGCTGCAATTGAACGATACGCCCTAGATGCAGTCATCCCCTCCTAAAAAATTCGAGGAAACATAATTTCGAAAATTGTTCGGGCAATCTGTGATCCAATCCTGAAACGAGGTCTAAAAAATGTATGCCAACATATAAAAAAGATAGCATTCTACCTCAGATCGGCGAGGATTAAGGGGGCCGGCAGGCATTTGGTCTTGACTGTCACGCTATGTTACGCTGTGCCTTTCTTTTTAGACATTTTACGTCTTAAAGAAGTAAGTAATCAATTAAAAATGCATACCACCGTGTTTGTACATGTCTTTGCTACGTCTGTCCAGAGCCTTCTTTTCGATACGAACACTAAATCTCTCGAAATTAAGAGAATCTCTCTGCGGCAGCCATCTTGTGACGTCATACTTGCTTCAGAAAGCGAGATTCCTGCCGAATATTACAAATTACTCGACGATGAGGTAGAAATTCGCAATTTGGGCTCCATACAGACGTAGATTGGACTTTTAGGAAACACAAGTGACCACTTTTAAACTGCTCAATGCAATATTGAAGCGTCAATTTGTCAAGATTTTGACCCTTGCAAGTTCATATACGTATATGGATTTCATGTATGTGTGTGGTTACACAGACTCAACCTGCCGGCCCCCTTATTTGCGACGCGCCTGTGGACGGTAACACAGTGTACAGCGATGCAATTGTGTACACGGGTAAATCAACCATCAGGTGGCGTAGAATCCAACAGGACAGTTAGAAATTTGAGAAAATACGAGTAATAGTCCGCGATCCACATCTAATAGCACGCATGTTCATAGAAATATGCAAAAGGGAAGTAGAGTTTCGTGCTAATTGTTACGCGACTATGAGCAGCAACCCGGTGAGCGGCGGTACGATTGTGTGGCGAACAGCTGAGGCTAGAACCGATCAGATTAATGTGTATAGGGTGGGATCTGGTGGTTGGGGCAACAGAGAGGTGATCCAACGCGAAAAAATCCACGGTAGAAGCGATAATAATTTTGTTGGCTGGTGCACCGGCCCATCGTCTCCACCTCTGAATAACAGAGAGACGGGTAGCGGGCCGGCACAAGCGTGCAGGACAACGTCAGCGTTATCTGTGAGGACGGCTGGCTCTTTCATTCGGGCCGGCCGCGGCGATACGTTCACGCAACCCGGCCTCATCGAGCCTCTGTATCAGCCCAACCGAGAACAAAACACGGACAGACGCGAGCCCTTTCGCGAAATATCAGAGCCCGAGAGCAACGTAATTTCGTCTGTGAAGAGAGAGAAAGGGAGAGCCGCGCGCAGAGCGCAACCAGCAGCCAGGCAACCGCCCTGGAAAAAACAAAGGGAGCATCGGGCTCTGTCAATTAGGAGGACGATGGGAAACGCTCGGTTAAGGCCGTCCGTTGGTCATCAACGCGCACCATTTTTTTAACATCGCCAATGGGAAAGTATCGGAGGAAAATTTTCTCTCTTTCTTTCCCTGCTCGTTTCCCTCCTCTTTCTCTGTTTATTCAATCTTTTTTTCTTCATCCGACTATCAACCTCTCAGGCGCACGATTATTTTCCAGCTAGCTTAACCCTTTGCATTCCGTCCACCAGTCGTGAGAATAATGGCAGAATAGGGTCCTGGTAGGATTATTTCGTTGAATTATTTTACCTGGAGCTTTTCAGTTTGCCTCTTGTAATCTGATTGTTGGTTTTGTTCTTCTCGCGTCTGTCCTCTTTCTCTTCCTGTCTTCCGACAAAAGCTGCGCCGGTCCTCTTCCAGCGATTTCGGCTGCTCCGGTAATAATTCTGTTCTCCCTCTCTCTCTCTCTCTCTCTCTCTCTCTCTCTCTCTCTCTCTCTCTCTCCACCCCTGCCCCTCTGTAGTCGCCATTCATCGTAAGTTTTCTTCTGTTTCCACTGGCCTCGCACCAACAGATCGTTTCTTACTTTTTGTTGCTTCCTGCATGAAATTCTTCCACTTCCGACGCCGCGGCGTTCGTTTTTCGATCTCGCTGGAACAAAGCATCGACAAATTAATTTTCCTATGAATACACGGTTAGTCGCCTACTCGCAGGTTTCTCGGAAAGGGAGCCGATCTTGCCGCGACGGAACATCGAGGAAACCTAAATTCCTTCAAGCGAGCCGGCCGTTGCAACGCGTTGTTTCGAACTGCGACCAAGGGATAACGAGGCAGACCTCTATATCCGAGTAAAAATTTAATAACGAGCGTGCTCGATCCTATCTAGGTAGTTGGGGAACTACGTGGCGCGCATTTTTCCCCAAAGGTTAATTGTTCGCTGCAACCCATTTCCGTGGCAGCGACACTAACTGGAAGACATGGGCAAGGGTGGGAGGAGAGAACGTGCTGTTTGTGCCCGGGCCCGGCGACAGCAATTAAAGTTACTCTAATTGCAATGCCTGTAAACAGCAACGCGCTTCACCGTTCGTCCCCTACCTATCCACCTGTCCCATAAAATTTCGTACAAATCTTTGTCCCGTGTAAACAATCCTCTGAGGAACGACTAACCCCGTTATTAAACTAAGCCGACGCGGATTCGACCCATCCAACCCAAACCCAACAAACAATTGATGGGCTGAACCTCCGGTGACCGAATCCGCTGGGACCCCAACGTGGAAATGACCTAACTAACCTAGCCACTGGTCCCAGATTGAACTATGCTATGCACGTATCCGCCTGAACGCAAATATCGTTAGCTATTGCTCGGCCAAAAATAAAAATTAATTCTCTATGGCACGCCCACCGGTTGATCTCTTCTACAGGCAAACACACCGATGAAAATTTGGTTGCAGTTCACAGGCGCTCCGCGGAAATTACTCCCTTTCGCCGTTCAAAGGTTAAACTCCATTTTGAATGTTTGCGCGAACATCCTTGCTGGATGACAAATTGTCTCTATGTTTTCTCGAATTTCTTACGGTCCCAGTTGACTCTGAGTGATTCCAATGGTTGGTTTCCCTGTAACAACAAATACACCGATGTAAGGTGTGTTGTGAAAATGGCCAATTCTTGCCTTCGGAGTGAGATCAGAGGGTGGAACGGTAGATCTGTGTTCGAATTTGGCTCGTTTATCCGGTTGGAACGACAATGGTCGCGATAGGGAGCGTCGAAGAGCGCATCTGGGGTAGACTCGGGGGGGCGACAGTATAATACAGCTGTGAGGCGGGTACGTTTCTGTCAGAGGCACAGGCCCCATTGATTCTCGTTCGGTGGTGGTTCGATTAATAATTCTACGGGAGCGCGCGCGCAGTTCAATTACACCGGGGCCGAGTTTCACTCGTTGATCATAGAATAATATCGACCGGATGCAAATGCGCGACTATTAATTACACGACCGCGGAAACTGCGGCTATATACTGGCTCTGCACTCGTGTCCAACTTTTACTCGGGATCATCCATCATCCGGCCAGCGGGTGAATACAGGGGAGCATAGTTCGCGTACAGCGGCACGGATTTCGCGATCCGTGCTGGAAGAACCGAACATGCTCGGCCCCTACACGTCCGCAACACAATCTCGCTCGTTCCTTCGCTGATTTACCCTCGTTACCAGTCAGTCCTCTTGAATCCTAAAACACATATAGACCGCGTACAGTAAAAACCTAGCAAGATTGTTTCCCCTCGCATGGTAAAAATCTGTGTCATCGCCACTGGACAAATCCGAGTCCTCTCGCCTGCCAATAACACGCTGATCCGATCCGAACTTTGTCGATTGATCGCCCCGAGCTTCTTTTTCCTCCCAGAGACACACGCCAGCCGGCCGAAACACGAAGAAAAATGACCACACGCTGTCCCGAGATATCAAGAAGCAGTTCCTCAGACTGGCTGTAGTTTATCGTTTGCAGACTTCCACGCAGTTACGATTAAGTGGTGAAAACACGCTCGAAAATCGGGGTCAACGCGTTGCGC
Organism: Halictus rubicundus; assembly: GCF_050948215.1. Taxonomy (NCBI): domain Eukaryota; kingdom Metazoa; phylum Arthropoda; class Insecta; order Hymenoptera; family Halictidae; genus Halictus; species Halictus rubicundus. Next base: position 2,694,213 of record NC_135159.1, on the reverse strand, counting down.
TCCTCGGCGAAAGAGAACTTTACCCACAGCGGGTCACTGGATTTTTTAAATGAAAATTTAAAATGCTCTCGCCGATATTTTCGAGTAGCAGCGAGAGAACAACCCCTCTTCCCGCCTGATCGATCGAAATTCCATGTTGACGGATCTTGGGTTCGAGTGGGGAACCTTAACGAACGAGCATCGTCTAATTATTGCCTCCTGCACTTTCGACGGCACACGTTTATCTCGTCGACATTAGTCTACCAATAGATTGGTTCTGCACAACGGTCTGAACACGATCGGTTGATATGCTCCAAAGGGTAAAATAATGTAAAAAATAATTTAAGTAATGATACAGCAATTTTTAATGGCTTCGGTTGTCACTTGAGCGAAGCCTAGGGCGAAAATTACCTGGAAAATTCAATTACGCATCCACCCCAAAATCAATTGCCCCGTTTCCCGGCAAGTCGCTTAAATATTTGTGGAGATCTTTGGTCACGGAAGCGGTTGCGCCTTGTTCACAGGCTTCCGGGTTTTCTGATTAAAAACCAGCGTTCGTGTCTCCCTCTCTCTCTCGCTCCCGCTCTCGCGGTACGTGTAACGAGAAATCTGCCCACCAGGGAGGAGCGTGAGGGCCAAGAGAAAAGGGGTGCAGAGGGGGTGGAACGCGGAGGGGGTGGAAAGCGGAGGGGTTTGGGGGACGGGAAATCGTCGCTGGTTTCCTGTTCGTCCGCGGCTTACAATTACTAATGCGATATCTGCGGCCTTCCCCTCATCCTCTCACTCGCTCTTTCTCTCTCTCTCTCTCTCTCTCTCTCTCACTCTCTCTCTCTCTTTGCGGCCCCGCGCGATTGCTACGACCACGGACGAGATTACGTACGAATTAACCCCCGTGTTGGGCGACCTCGACTCTTTTTAATATCGCGGCTCCGCGAGTTAGTGGGTCGTCGGCATGTTCGCGTGAAACGCCTTTGTCGTGCGGGAATTCGGTAGTTTCGAAGCAATCAGGAGGCGTTGAAAGGCGCGCCGCGATTTTCAGATTAAAATCCTCGAACGCGCGAACGCCGCGGCCGTACCGTTGGAATTAAACGGGATTTCGAACCCGTCGACGACTCTGGCCGAGCGAGGTGGGCGGGATGGGGAGGCGGAGCATCGATCCTCTTGCGTAACACGCCCCGGTAACGTAACCGTCTTTCGTAATCCTCGTGGATTTCCGCGTAACGAAACTTTAAGAAACCGCCGCCGCCGACGTCGCTGCAAACCTATACACCGGGATGGATTTAATAGGCTAAGGATCGCGAGACCGTTGAATCAACGATGGTTGCGTAACGAACAAACCCCCTAGACCCGTGACACGCCGCTGCCCCGCCCACCTGCCTCCCACCGGTCGGATAAAGTTCAATGAAACACGGAAAGCAGCGTCGCGGCTGCTTGTTCCCTGATTGAACGAGGCTAGACAGAGGGAATGACCATTCCCGAGGAGCCACGATCAAAGAGATAGGTCCCTCTCTCTTTCTCTCTCCTCTCTCGGCCCGCACCGGGAGCTAATTCCCTTGGGAACGGCCAGAGACTCGGGCTAGAGTGCTCCGGGCAGGTGGGAGGGGGTAGGGTGAACAACGGTTTGCCCGCGATACGGGATCGAATGATCGAAGAACAGCGGTTCTATTTCTCTCTCTCCCTCTCCCTCCCCCACCCTCTCTCTCTCTCTCTCTCTCTCGCTGTGTCTCTCTTTCTCTCTGAAGCATAGAGACGAGGGCATCGTAGAAACGAGTGGCACTCGTCCGTCCTCGGTTCACGGACTTTCCAAAGGGGGAAGGATCCAAAGATCTGGGCTTGTGAGTAAATTCAAGCGGTATCCAGAAGAAGCGAGAGTGGGTAGCCCCGAGTGGCGATAAAAATGCTGGGTCGAGTATCGACTCGGACCGGCGGAGGGGAGAAGGGCGCCAGGGAGAGGCTACGACGACAGTGGGGAGTGAAAGGAAGAATGAAAGAAATAATGGGGGTGAAGAGCATCCGCGGCGGCGAACGGGGCGGGGCGGAGAACCTCCGAGAGGAACTCACGGTCTGGTGGCTCTGGCCAGAGCTGACGGAGTCGACGTCCTGTTTCTGGAGTTGTTCTTCGGCGGGGACGTGGTGGGAGGGGGGGGGGGGTGAAAACCGTTAAGCTCCTTTATGTGTGTGGGGAGGGAGAAAAAGCTGCGGCGGCTTGCGAGAGGTAGGGGATTGAAGGTCAGAGACTGTGGACCAGAGGCGAGAGCGCACTATCAAAGCGGCTCCATAGCCCCGGGAGCCAGCAACCCGTTCCTCTCCCCGAGTACGGGTCATGTTTCCGTCGAAGACGAGAGATTGCTCTCGGTTAGGGGTACAGTTCCAGCATTGTTCGAAGACGCGTAGATCCTGCCGGGGATATCCTCCTGCGAAAAAGAAACCATGGATGGCACCGAGCCGAGAGAAAACTGCGGGGGCAAGAGGCAAATGGAGTGCGATCTCGCAGACACGACACGTAAATTCGTGCGCGTGTGGCCCAGTGTCGGGAAGAAGACAGAGAGACAGAGAGAGAGAGAGAGAGAGAGAGAGAGAGAGAGACAGCGGACTCTGGCCGCTAGAGGGAAAAGCAATCAATCTTTGAGAGGCAGATGAGTGCAGGAACCTAAAATATAGGGCAACACAAATTTAGTCTGGCTGCCGGTCCACGTCCACGTGTCGACGTGAATGCGCAACCGCCCGGGTTTGTAATCGATATTGCCGACAAGGCACCACGCCCTGCACCTGCGAGATGTGCGGGATATGCAATGGTACCGAACGCTCCGGGATCCGCGTCCCACTCACCCTCTCGAGCTCTCTCTCCTACTCTCCACCGCCACCCGCAGCTTTCTATCTCTCTCTCTCTCTCTCTCTCTCTCTCTCTCTCTCTCTCTCTCTCTCTCTCTCTCTCTCTCTCTCTCTCTCTCTCTCTCTCTCTCTCTCTCTCTCTCTCTCTCTCTCTCTCTCTCTCTCTCTCTCTCTCTCTCTCTTCGACGTTTCAACTCCACCCTCTTTGAGTCCGGTTCTCTTTACTTCCCCACCTCTCTCGCTCAGTCGCTCTCTCTCTCTCTCTCTCTCTCTCTCTCTCTCTCTCTCTCTCTCTCTCTCTCTCTGTTTCTCACCAAGTTTCTCCTCCTCGCTCTCACCCCGTTTTCTTTCCTCCGACCCTCTAACTCCACCCCCGTCTGTCTCCTTTTCTTTCTCTCCGTCTCTGTCTCTGTCACTTTCCCTCTCTCTCCCTGTTTCTCGGCTCCCTCTCGGCCTAGTTATTCGTCTCTCCGTCTCTGTCTCCGTCCATCTACTTATCTATTTATCTATCTTTGTTGCGGACCGACTACGATTATTCGGTCGGTTCTGCGCGAAACCGTGAAGCACGCCGGCGTGTCAGGGGTAGCGATGCTGTTGGCGTTGAGGACGCACGACTGGACCACACCGTTGAATTCACTGTTGGAGTTGTGTAGGTGTCGTCCGGTTGTTCCCCGTTTCGCCTCGAATTCAATTCAAACACCTCGCAGATTTCAGGCCGGTTGTTCGAACATTTACCAGCACCACGTAACGGCCTGTAGATTCCCCGGCATGCCTTTCACGCTCGAAAATCCGTCGGACGCGCTCCCAGTCCGCCTAAGCAGCTTGAAACTTGTAACGGTACAAAGAGGAGCAAGAAAAGCGGCGGGCAAAGCTGCGCGATTGAAACGAGCACCTGGGGAGGGGGGCAGAAAGGCGTTCTTTGGTCGTGCGATTCGACTACGAAGAAACGCCCCTGTTTCCCCTGCTCTACCTTCCTCGTGATCGTTGCCACGCGTTCAACGTTTTCGTTTGTGTTTCCTCTTTCTTCGGCTACGTCCATCCCCATGTTTCTCTCGAGCATTAAAAATTGTTAAGCCGTGGCAGGATGGAGCAGCTAGTTGAGACAACGAAGAGATAAAATTATGTTGGGAGCGACTCGTAAGAATTTCTCCCAGATCGCAATTCCAACTGACCGGAGAATGACGAGAGCCAGAGGGGCGATGCGGCACCGTTGATCCGTAACCGATCCCGCCGCGGGACCATTCCTCCGCAACTTGAATGTGGCGGTGGTGAGGGTGCAATTAGCGTTCGCGCAGCGAACTTGGTAATTTCCACTTTTGCCCAGCCACATTCGGTCAAAGGGTATCCGACTAATTACGAGATACTTCGAGCGGTCGGTCATCATCTTACACGGGAGAAATCTTCTCCCACAGCACCGTTCGTAGAAACACTGAAAAGTTCAATCGCGTATATATTAATAGGATCGTACGTAGCGACGCTATAAATGAAATTGAATAGAAGATAAAAATCTAAGCGCATCGCGCGACCAGTAGAACGGTGTACTTTCGAGAGCCACTAGGACATAAACGGTTAACGACCCGTCTCGGCGAGATAAGAATCGCAGTCGCCGCGATAATGGCCCTCGTTGATCGACCCAATAGATCGCGCACGGTGAATTGCTGTAGCGTGAGAATTTCGGTCGCGATTGTTGCGTGGGGATGCCGGTTGGAGGAGCAGATAGCGAGAGAGAGAGAGAAAGAGAGAAAGTGGCACGAAATTGTTAAAAGGCCTGCGGCTATGAGAGAAACGAGCGGAGTTCATCGGCTGCGAGGAAAGCTTCTCGGCATTCTCGAGCGGCGAGGCCAATTTTTCCACGAGTTAATCGCACGCGGTTGTTTTTGAGAACCGTTTGCTGATTTATACTCGAAAAAGCGGAAAACGAACTGGTTTCTCCTGACGAAGACAAAGTACCTTGCAATACACTCTGGTCGCTTGGTCGTAGTGGCCATTCGGTCTCCAACACCCCGAATGAACGTGGCGTCGATCGCTCGATAACTAGATCCACGAAATCTACTCTGTCGATAATTTCGGAATGCGTTAACGTAATGACTAATTACATTGCTGACGACACACAAATTTACCGCCGCGGCGATCGATCCGATTGCCAGCCAACAAACGACTCCGCAGGAAAAACTGTACCGTGTCACGATCCCAGGACACGATGCGAACGAATCGATAAAAACTAATTAAATTTCTGCCGCGTTAACAACCGGCCTACTCCCGTTTATCCGACGCTGCTCGGCGACTTGTTCTGACCGAGGCTACAAACCGAATTCACTTCCATCCCCGTAAATCTTGCCACCCCACATTCCCATTAACTCCGTCGCGTCGCCGCCACTGCCACCCGTCGACGGTTTACCCGACAGATTATAGGAGTTTCTGAACCGTTTAATTTCATCGTGCGAACATTATGTTCTGCGACGCTGTTACACCGCGCGACCCAGGGACACATCTTCGAGGAAAGCAGATTGGGCGAAACACTCCTGGGAACGTTTAAGGAAACCTCTTCTCTCTCTCTCTCTCTTTCTCTCTCTTAGTCAACGGGGTCGCGCTAAAATTAATTACAAAGTTCCCGCCGACTGCGTCTCTCGTACAGTGGCTGTGACGCAAAGCATTCGATCAAGAATGAACCCTTTGTGTACCGAATGAATCTACGCGCGCTCGGCGAACACAGAAAATTTTCGCGTCAGCTTACAGGTCGCCCTCCCGTCAGCGTTACGGTTTAACCGTGACTGCGTTATTCGTTCGGGTCGCATTACCCAGTCAATGGATGTGATCCAAGTCGAACTTCTGGGCCAAGTGTTCCTTTCCAACGACGTTGATTGCTCGGCATATTGGTGAACCCAACTTTCCGGAGTTCGCGTGTCCGACCATTACCCGACGTTTCCACTTCGAGCCGGTCGCTGCAATTATCAGCTCGTTAACATTGACTCGCAGTATTTCGAACTCTGCTCTCTGCGGAAGTGCCTGTGTGACAGGGAGGGATCACGATACAGAACACACGCACTTGCTGTTCATCTGTAACACAAAACGGTCTCGAAGAGCCTCGTCAGAGTTACGCGAAAGGCGGCCCCGAGATCTGATAGAAACCGCCTCGGAGAGGATCGTTCCGTGAAAAGATCGGAAGGAGGGCAATATCCTTTGCTAAAGACACGCTGGCGGTTCGAACGGAGACGGGAAACAGCCGGTCCGCCGACCTAAATCTCGACAGGATTGGAAAGGGACGCTACATCTCCGACTATTCGAGGACGACCCGCGCTTCCATAGTAAACCGTCACGTCTCGTTGCACCTACCAATCAGTGACCGTCACGGTTCGTCGATTTCCTCCCAGGGAACGCGTTCAGCGCATTCGGCTCGTTGTCAGAGAACTTGCAATGTCTGCGAAACCTCCTCCTCCTCGCAATTCCCGTTCGTTCTTCTATCCAACTGCTGTTTCCCTACGTCCTTATAGCGCCTCTGAAACGATTTTTCGCCTGATTCGAACGAAAGCCAACATTCTATTTACTTGTCTCCAACTTACCACCAAACCCCGTGAAACGGGCAGACTCGTCAGCAGGGCAGAGTCTACGGTTGCCTGCTTGCAAGGGCCCCGATAGATAGTCGCCTCCTCTGTCGATAACGTCCGTCGATAAGTAATAACATTACCGACAGAGTAAATCCTCCTCGCCGATTATCCGATTATCGTTAACCCCGTAGAAATTCAATTTTTGTACGCTCCGGTGGACTTGAAAAATGTAATAATTCAATAATTGTGTTCGTGTTTCATGAAATTTACGAGACAACATGAAAACAATACTGCGCCGACAAAAATTGCTGTTTCCGACGTTGCTGAAACATAATTTTAAATAAAGGTGAAGCGCGTGTTACGCTTGCTGCTTGCAGAATTGTTTTCACGGGAATTGAAATAAGGCTACAATAGTAATGTACTCGAGAAAGTTAGCATAAGGGCAAGGCGAAAGATAAACGCAAAGAGCGGACTTACAGATGTATCCGTCGAATCGTGTCCACGGACAGCAGCGTGACGACGAGGGAATGATGGTTGAGGGCGAACAAGTTTTCCTCGGCGAAGTTTCATTGATGCCCGGCTCTGAAACTTTTTCATCTCGGTACAAACCATCTGTCCAAGGGGGCGGGTTTCATAAAATTCATAAAATGGACGAGCCGCGGGTAAAAAGAACTCGGTTTCCAGTGGCCTAGTTTCCGCGGGGTGGAATACGAAAAACAAGCCCGGGGCGATGAGGGCCTCGAATGGATGATAGTCAATGACGCCCCGGCTGTTTCTTTAGGGACGAAAGAGAGAGAGAGGCCCCTCTGGGGGCAGAGACTTTCACGGGCGGAGAGAAATTTCGCCGGGGGTAATCGACGCCCGCCTTGAAATTACTTCTGTCCGACCCCCCGGTTCTCTCAGGCTCTCTTTAATAAATCATCGACCAGTTATCGTGCGTTACTCTCGAACGAACCGGCGAGGCGTTTCCACGAGCTGGGTCAACGAACCGATCCACCGGTAACAGAGCCGGCATCGGTACCGAGACGACATTCGAATTACCATTATCAGAATCAGTCATGAGTTACTGATGGGCTCCGTTGAATTCTGGGTCTTTGTCGGCTCTGGTTTTCAGTCCACCATCCAGAACAGGCAAACATTTTAACGGCAGAGTCGCCGAAGGGCTGATACTGATCCATTTCAAAGTTCTGGTTTCATTACTGGAAACGGAAAAGTATTTCTGTGAGACTTTCTTTGGTGCGAATTGGTTCTTAACCCTTTGCACTCGAATGGTAACTTTACATTTGAAACAATTTTTACATTACCATATATAAGAAATTTCTAAAAATATAACAGTAATAGTAGTAAACTCCGAATGGATAAAAGGAAGTACATTAGAAGTGGGTTTTGGAGTCAAAAGGTTAATAGTAAAAGACCACCCAAGATTCTTTGATGCCATCAGCAACCCTCACCACGTTTGCGAGCTCATTCAGTTTGTTCTATTTTAATTCAGTGTAAAGTAAAGGGTCAATCAATCGATTTTTGTGCAATAATTCGCGTAACAAAATGAAATCCAGTTACCTTCGTCGCTCGGTAGTTCTAGCATTAATATTATTTTCAACAACCGTGCCGAATTACCTCGAACAATCCTCTTACCGCAAATTTGCTGTGGTCACGGCTATGTCCATAAGCTGAGCCGGCTTGCTCGCCAGCCACCCCTTTATACGTACAATCTGCCTGCTGGTCCACCGTGTTCTGTAACGCAAATATTTTAATATTATTTTCAACAACTATGCCGAATTACCTCGTGAACAATCCTCTTACCGTGGTAACGCATGCGGAGTCAAGGCAACGCTGCCAAATCGCCATCCGCATCATCCATCTCGGTAGCTTCCTGGAATTCAGTTCCAGGAATAGCAAAATTCGCGTGTTTTAAAATTAAAAGCAAAGGGTTGGAGGGGGCCTTAACGAAGTCGCTGACCCTTTTTCAATAACACGGATCGTCCCCAAAGTTTCTGATGAAGTTCTAGCCCGGTCGACGAGAATTCCCAGGTAACCCATCCGAAATACCTTGGGGTACGGAAGTTGGTTTCGCGGCGAAACGACGACGAGTGCCTCCCGTAGGAATTTTCCTCGCAAACTCGAGAAATTTTCCAACGCCGGGGTGGAACGACCGGAATCTCTGGTTCCCGGTGGACTGTTCCACCAGAACCACCCCCGTGTCACCGAACCCCGGATACACCCCCGTGAATCGTCGCATGAACACGGGGGGAGAGACGCGATCGCGTCCTTCATGTTAATCGAATTATATGTTTCTCCCTTGTTCTGATTGCAGAAGCCGACTACACCATAGATGACTCCTTCTGGAACGAGGAGACTCCTGTTGGTGAGTATCCCAGCGCGAGCCTAACTGCTTCAAAGTTGTTACACAATTCTTACAAGAAGAACCGAAAGCCGGACAAGGTGGATTCGATAGAGCCTCCAAAGAAAACCCTGTGTGGCAAGTTTCAAGTTGGTACCCATACCACAGGGGCAGTTATACACTGAACACGGTTATAATGAATTATTGATCAACAAAAAATTACAAAAATATTCACGGGCATTCTACCTAATGGCACACACGACTGTGAATTTTTTACGAATTTTCGACTGCAAAATCGACTTTTAAAAAATTCCAGAAACTTAACATCATTATTTGAAACTGATCGTTTTCCACAACAGTTTCAGCAGTTTCAAACGGTTATTTTCGGAATCGTTTGAAGCCGTTTCCGAGAAATTCATTGCCCTCCTTGAATTTCTTTTTTCTCTGTTCGCTCTCGTTCCTTTCTTTTCTTTCGGCCGCGGAAACCGTTCCTGCGCGCGCGTGGGAGAATCTCGCCTCTAATTACAGAGGAACGTTGACGACGACGACGACGACGACGACGACGTCGACGACGATGACGACGAAGAAGGAGACGATGACGCCGTCGACGACGACGAGTGTCCCGACAGAAGCCGCCTTTGACGCGGGGACAAAGAGCACGGGACGCGAACGCAAAGTTACGAAACGATCGCGTAAATAGACAATGCGTAACTGAGAGAAGTTCCCCGTCAAAGTCCGCGGCGCTCCCCTTTGATGCTCTCCAGCGTGCGCGAACAACTGCAACAGCAACAGAAACAGCAACGTGAGCCCGAACAACCACCCTCGAGAGAGAGAGACACCGGTCGAACACTCGGGCACGACCGTTTTTTTTTTTTTACCAAATCCCATTGAAATTCGAATTTTACAGTCGCCGGCTCGAAAGCTTGATTACTTGCTCGCAATCCGGTTTCGAACATTCCAGCTGCCAGGTGAAGCGATTAGGTGTTCACTGCCGTTCAGGAAAGTCAGCCTACCAAAGCTGCTTTTTTTCGGATATCTGAAACGTAGAGACAAACATTTTACAAACGATGTTTGCGATCATCGCGCCGATCGGTCGGATTTCATGGCAATTTGCCGTTTGAAAAATCGCACGGAATCGTATCGCAGCGAAATTTTTCGGTTTTGGGAGGGAATTCCCGCACGGCTAATTGACCAATGCCGTGGATGGGGCGTGATTGTTAATTCGCGAGGGGTGGCGACGATTTTGCAATTCAAATGCGACAGGGATCGACGACGGGGGACACGCGGTCGCTCGTTCCAGCCGCAGGTCCTTCGGCAAACGAAAGAAGATCGGCGCACCGGTATAGCGACGATTTTCACGGTTGTCCGTCAGGTATCGAACGTTTCCGCTTTTCGACACCCGCCTCCTCGGCGACAGGGATTGGTCCTCCGCGAACGCACTGTCCCTCGAACCGTCTAAAATTTAACTCAATTTAAGTTTCGCGTTTCCAGCCAATCACCGTCGGTGTTGACTTAACAATAAACCATTCTCCGCGTCCGAGAGAACTAGATGTAACCACAGATCGAGTTTCCGAGAGGGAAGTGCTGCAATGCGGTCCCACCCCTCAAACCCTCCGTCACCACCCCCTACCAGAGTTTCCTTTGCGTACATTTCACCGGGACATCACAAGAAACCCGATGCGTCTCTTCCTCGACCCGGGTTGAGCCGACCGTTTTCCCTGTTTCACCCCCTGTCGCCGTGACAAATCGCTTTAGACGCTACCCTAACTCAAACAGTCGCCTTTTCAATTATAAACACGCTGGAAACATCACCCCTTAACGCTAAACCTACCGCCAATTATTTAATACTTGTCAGAAACCCATGATACACAGCTAAGGATTTCTTAACAAGTTTTTCTATAGGGATGACTATTTCCATCGTGAATCAAAAAAGCACTCTCACAATCAGTAACATAATCTAACAATTCCCTTAGGGGTTAATACTTAAAAGAATATTATTTAGAAACTCCCATTAATAAGCTTCGTGGTATGTATACTGTCAGCACTCAACGTGATTGGCATGTGACGCTTTATACAAGATGTATATATTTAGATTCTGTACAATCTTGATTGTAACGTCAGCTTTGGTAAGCGAATTTATCTTAGAGAGTTTATCACGCAAGCATCTGTATAATTTCATTGTTTGCGAAAATAAAAATGTGAAACCGGTGATTTTGACCGGAAGCAATAGGTTCGGTGTTAACGTTTTGCAACGAGATGTGAAACGATTCGAAGCCCCGAAACAAAATCCGGAACTGTTGCGTTGATCGTGCGAACTATTTGTAGGGAATCGTTAACGGCGAAGAAGTTTCGTTGTGAGAAAGTATAGGGCAACGGGTGTTAACAGGTCGCAAACGGATCGCGCGACGCGTGACTGAAAAACATCGGTGAATAATGATCCGTGCACTTGATTCCGTGCACGTGCACCACCGCACCGGTCTCGGTTAAATCGAGGCGTTCGCCCGGACAGTCGATAAGAGGATGGAACTGGAGGGTTCACGATTCGAGGAGGCCCTCCACCGATTATCTCGAGTCAATCGTAGCTCGTCGCGCGGGCTGGCAACAGTTTACGCGAGGAGGAGACCTCCACGCCCCCCGCTAATTACCCTGCTTTTTAAAAGTTCGAGAAACCTGGCCCGAGCGACGCAGGTTTCTCCGTCGGGCGGCTGTATCTTCGTTGAAAATCATGCTTCCTGTATTCACGTTTCTACCTCTCCGCGAACGGATTTTACCCCCTCGTTACCCATTTACATAAAATTGATTTACAGCGCGAAATAGCAGGAAGATCGATCTTTAAAATGGCGTTCGTTCGAACGATTCTGGTCGAATTTGAACAAAATTACGCCTAGGCTGCGGATTTTTATGCGAAATAAAATTGTATGCATTCCATTACAAAATGCAGGAGCTACATAGACATTTATTTCCTCTCTTAACAATTTCAATGAGTTGGAAATCGTAAAGCGGTATTGTGAAATTCTTGGAATATTTTCACTGTTTTATAAATGCATAAAATCCGTGGTCTAGTTACGACAGTCTGTACCATATCCGTGCTGGTGATAGACCAGCCCCTGAGAGTCGATTTCTGTACCGACACGCGTGCACGCGTGCACACGTGCTCCTCTAGAAGATGGAGCCTTTGGATACACAAATGGACGGACAGACAGACAGACAGGTAGACAGGTAGACGGAGAGACAGACAGAAGGGTGAATTGGCAGGACGTTCGATTCACAGGGCGGGAAATTGTTTTCAGGTGAGGTCGAACGACTACTGCGCGAGTTTCGACAAAACCAAGAGCTAGTACGAAATATCGGGGCCCATTACTATCAGATCATCTATCCGGTACAGTTACGGCATCACGAGAAAATGGGGATATCCACGAGAGAAGTCGGCATGCCGAAGGTAATCACTTTACTCGCGGGTAACCAAGAACAGGTGGGGGGTGTCCCCGTCGTCGTTCGAGGAACCGAGACAACACCGAAGGAAAAACTCTATAGTCTCTGCCTCTCGAACGTCTTGCTCCGCCCCTGCCCCTGCAGATCGGTTGTCCCGAAAACACCGGTGCACACGTAGCACCCCTTTGAATTTCTTAACCCGGACCTTTTATTCCGTTCACAGTTTCCTCAAAGAGGATACGCCGAGGGTGGATACGGAAATTATCGAGGCAGAACGAGAAGTGTAAGTGTAACGGAAGAATAATACGGACAGTGTTTGTTCAGCAAATATAGGCGCGATTCTATCGATCCCTACATTACCCACCGTCACGTCGGTAAAACAGAGAGAGTCACGTTCTTCTGTAGAAGCACAAACGAGATACGCGAGTAGACCAAACACCCAATGTAAAATGGGCATGAATGTTAAATGTATAACTCAATCAGGTTCGCCCGGTTTTCGGGAGTTTTGTACAATGTATTTTCCTGTCGCACATTCAATTCTAGAGACAATGCCATTTTCGTGTCGCGTTCTACGTTACAGATAACACGTGAATTTAAGCACAGATTCTATAGCTCGATTGTGACAGAACTATGAACACGTATCGTTGAATCCCGATCACAAAACCAAGATATTGTGTTTGGTCTGCTTAGATATCTCGTCTGTGACAGAGACGCGTCTCTGGCCCCTGATCGACTGTTACAGCGAAGCAGCTGCACTACGGTGCGGTGTTTTAGCAGTCCAATAGGGCGAAATTACTTCATCGACGGAATCTATTGTATTATTTATAGTTATACATAGTGGCAAAGCTTTACAAGTCTAAGAAAACACTGTTTGAAAACGGAGAATGTAGGTCAATGACATTGAAATCGTTAAAAGCTTTTCATAGAGTAATGTTTGGATATTCTACTACTGAATTATAATTTTGTCCCACTGGATCGCTGAAAAGAAAGAGAATCGCGCCCATTTTTGCATTCTCAGGCAGTGGTGCAATCTCAGGCTAAACGATCCTTCGATTTTCAGACAGGGAAACACTATCATCGGACGTCCCTCTTGATCAAGGCCTTTAATCACAAATTTCGCCTAGACTTAGAAATAAATGCGTAAGTGGAGTTTCCGCAGAAGCCTGGAGACATCGTATCCGCTCGGTTTCTCTCTCCCTCTCTCTCTCTATTTCTCTCTCTCTCTTCCTCTCTTTCTCTCCCTCTCTCTCTCTCTCTCTCTCTCCCCTCCCCCTCTCTCTCTCTCTGTCTGTCTATTCCTTTTCGATGTTCCCCGACAAAGCGCGGAAGCAACAATGGAAAAGCAATTTACGAGAAACCGAATCGATACCAGTTTCCCCGGGAAAATATGTTCCCTCGCTCGCGTCTCCCTTTTCCCGTGACACCGGTCGGTCACGAGAAATGCATTTCACGGCGACGATTCTCTCTCTGTTCCAGGCAACTTTTAGCACCGAATCTTTGGCAAAAAGACTTTTTAGTCGGCGGCGCGGAACAAAGTTCTATACAGGTAAGACGGAGGCTAAAGGCGGACTACGAGCGGGCGTAGTTCCTGTTCTCATACTCCTCGGAGCGTGTTACCCCAATGCCGGGAATCTGTTTCCAGGAGGTAGAGCACTGCTACTATCACGGCACCGTCAGGGATTATCCGGGGGCCACCGCTGCCTTTCACACGTGTAACGGTCTCAGCGGCGTCATTCATTTAGGCAACGAGACCTTCGTCGTTCATCCATTCTACGGCGGCGATCTGTCGGTCAGTTTCACCATTGTCGCACGCCGAGCACACTAGGGTGGTCTTTATTTGTGAAGGTCCAAAATGTTTTTCTTTTTAAAAAATAATTGTGTTTCCTTATTTTGGAAATATCCTTAAACATTTTTGAACAATGATTTGATTTATATGTTATTTCGAAGAATATAATACAAAATCTTGTAATTTGATTTAGCATTAAATACAGGGTATGATGCAGCGTCTGCCAAGGGGGAACACTAAGAGGTAGTTCTCGGAAAAATATTTAACACGTATTTTTTTATCGGCCTGCATCCATGTTGAAAAATGAACGAATTTAAGGTACATGTGTTTTTCTCACCAAGTGTCACAATGTAGGGGGTAACACCTAAACAAATCGAAAGTCGAAAAATGAGGACCACCCTGGAGCACACTCTTCGCGCTATCATATGCGAACGAGTAATCGTCTCTGTCAGTCTCCGTGTTTTCATCGCGTGTAAACGGTATGACGATACTTTACCGGACAATGTAGTTCCGACGGATGACGATGCGCGACGCAGCTTGACATTGACACCTAGACTAATGAAAAGATGATTGCTCGATCAATGGATGCCCTGTTAATTTCGAAACCACACCATAAGTTCGTCCATTGCTCTGCTACTTGACCATTTCAGACATCTTGACGTCAGGCTCGTGCGTCGGATCCCTGAATTCCAAACAAATCATTCAGTTCTCTAATTTATTTTTTAACAATTTATAAGTAGTCATCGTTCCGCAAAGAGTTAGATTTATATGCGACACATACTTTTCACTCCTCTTATTGGGCATAGTCATTCCAATATTTATGTGTCTTTCCTTTAAATGCATAAGCTGGTACGTGTGCCTGAGGAAAAGATCATTGTCGTTATTTATACGATTATAATTACCGTGGAAATAAAGAGGAAACAACGCGAAAAGAAGCATAAATTACATTTATTGCAAGAAAATGCGGTCTCGGCAGCCTTTTCTTTTTTAAATCAACGTGACGGAAGCTCGAGCGGTGCAAACCGTTGTTCTTCTATGCATGAGGCTTCGTTATTATTCATAAAGACATCTCGAAGTAACAACGTGACGAAACAAGGAAGAGAAAAGCAGATACACAATTTCGTGACCGTGTTCGAGCATGCAGCCCTCCCTGTCCCTCTTTGTTTCTCACTCTCACACACTCTCTCTCTCTCTCTCTCTCTCTCTCTCTCTCTCTTTCCCTCTATTTTTCTCGCTCTTTTTCTCTCTCACTCGCTCTTTCTGCCTCGCTCTCTTCCTCTTTCTGTTTCTCTCTGACGGCGTAAAATTTCACAAGGTAGTAGGGGGGCCGATGATCGATGGCTCCACGAAATCAAGGACTGTTCGAACTATTACAATTATCAATTAATTAGAAACTCGGAACTGGGTCAAACAAGCTTTGCCCAGTGCTAACTTCCTTTCACTGGTTCTCTGTTCACGCCACACCCACTGCTGAGTAACCGAGGTAGTCCACGTGTTACGAAACACTGTTTACACACTGAAAAACTATATTTTCCAAAATTCTTTTTGCTCGAATAAGCTCCACGCTGAGCGGTGACTTTTACCAGTTCAATTTTTATCCGATCTTCGGAGAAAACACTGTCTAACAACAAGTTGCGTTTTAACAAGTGTACGCTCGATTATGAAAGTGATGTAAGCCAAAATTCGAAACAAATTGATCCTGTTACTTATCATTAGAGATTAGATGTTTATGCAATTTTCTGTTTTTGTAGACAAATTTTAAGAAAGTGGAATCACATAGAATTTTATTTTTAGTGGTAATAGCCTATGTAGATCCAAAATACATAAAAATTCTCGGATTTTTTGAAAATTTGTAGAAACCATTAATACATAAAGTTCCGCAATCTACTTATCATGCGCGTCGATTGAGTTCACTAATAATTATATCTACAATAGCATTATATCTACAAGACTTGTATAAAGTTAAATTAAGATATTTGATTAAAATATTTGTTTATCAAATCAGATGCAAAAGTCTAAATACCTCGAAAAAAGAAGGCACCCTTGCTTTCATAATCTCCGGCGCAACTGTACGCTCGATTTGTTGTTGGACAGTGTAATTAGTAGACTACGACTTTTACGCATCAATGATCAAAATGAGTTGGTCAAATACAAAACTGTAGACATTAGAATAATTGTATTATCCTCGACTTATTAAAATTCTTAGAAGAGGAAATACACTTTGATTTAACTTTCGTTTCCGACAATCGACTTGGACAATTCTTATTTCGCATCAAGATCCGCGGTCTAGTAGTTAGAGCGTAGAAATGTACAGGGAAAGAGAGAGAGAGAGAAAAAGAGAATAATACTGTTCTCGATCACGAATAAGAGAGCAGCCAGCATCGAAACTAAACTATATGCAGACCTCTCTTTTAGCAGAAACATCCTCATGTTATATTTGAGGCTCGATCAAAGGCTAACAAAGGCTGCGCTAACTCGGGGAATATTGAGTGGCATGTAAAGAACCGTCGGCAGAAGCATGTTCTGGGCCTATCGGAGACCGTTTCCGATCGATACAAGAGAGACGTCCGTGAGCAAACCAAATACATCGAAACTGCCATCATTATCGATAAGGCTATGGTACGATCGCCTTTCTTCTGCCTCCGGAACCGAGAACTACGTCCCTGGAACGAACAACAACGAATTAGTTTTCTTTTCAACACCCAACACCGCGATAATAACAATCAAATCTGCCGTGGCCGATGATCGTCGAGTAAAGTAAAAAATTCAGTGGCCAAATGGAATCAGGTCGGCCCGGCACGTTTTCCCCATCGGGTCTGTCGTTGTCGCCAGGAAATATGTTAATGCCTGTATAGGTTTTGGCAAGCGATGACCCAGTTGCAAGAATTTGCGACCTGGCAAACCGTTTACCATCTTCAGCGCACGGATCCAGGGTGTGCACACCCTTACACAGATATTTCGACGCCGTGCCGGATCGCGATCAATCGGAAATAATTAATACAATATCGCGGAGAAATGAAAAGATGACTGATGGAACCGTACCCTAAACTGTGCCGTAGACGTCGTCCCGTATAAATACAAGATGATTGGCTACTTAGCAGAGATACCCTATAGAAAATCTGTGACATTCGAGCGATACGATGCAGTTTTCAACGTGTAAAGATTCTAGATGTGGAAGGGGCGGGGGATAGAATATAACGTCGAAGAAGGTGGTAAAGGATCGTCGGCTCGCGGCAGTTGAAACGGAGGCAGGGTTCGGTTTTCGAGGGCGTAGTTCACCGGTAATCATCATCGTCGAAACGAATCACGACGCAGGATCGCCGGTTTTATCGGCGAATCCGGCCGTGAAATAAACCGCGGTAAAATCGAATCTTTCTCTGCCCAGTTCGAGAAGAGGAACGGTAGCACTAGAGCGGAAGTTGTCCACGATGCCATCCAAGTTGTCAATATCGCTGATTTGGTGAGTATCATCGTCATCATCTTCTTCTTCTTCTTAATAAATAACTCACGTGTTGTTTGGTTGCAGTATTTCCGTACATTGAACACTAGAGTCTCCGTGACATACATCGAAACCTGGCAGGGCGTGAACAAGGCGAATATCAGTGAAGGCATGGACATCAATCAAGCTTTGAGCAACTTGAATGCTTACAAGATACGAAATATATTACAAGTCGAGCACGACACCACCCAGTTACTCACGTGAGTACACATACACGAGTAGGTTTGTTGCGTGCGTGCTCGAGAGCAACGCGGGTTGCGGAGATTAGGGGAGCCTAATCACTTGTCGCACTACCGATACCGGGAATCGGATTGAATAAGATCAGATTCGAACTCCTGAGCTCCCTTTTGTGCTTATTTATTCTCGTGTACTTGCTGAAGCGTGCACCTGTCCATCTATACGGTTTCTGTTATCTTTAAGAATCATTATATTGTTGACACGCCAACTTCCATTTTGCAGGGGCGAAACATTTTTGGGCGGCGAATCGGGGGTGGCGGTGCCGTCGTCCATCTGTAAATCAAAAGCCATAGGAATTAGCGTCGATGTGAATTCGTACGAGCCCCATTTACTAGCGGGCACCATGGCCCATATGATCGGTCATAACATTGGCATGACCCACGACGATGAAAGTTAGTATCCGTTCGAGTGGGAAAGACTCATTTCGCCCCCTAACTGTGCGAAACTGTGTTTCAACAAATCCCATTTAACACGTTCGCTACCAACGTCACGAATATATGACTCCACAATCTTGAAATTTACTAAGAGATAAATGGTCAAATTAATTTTAAACACTTTGTTGTTTGCACTCCTAGTACACAGGACAATGTTTAGAGAATGCATGATTTTCTTCTGCTAAATTGCTCTAATATTTCATAAAGGTGGTATGTTAAAGTATACTGTAGTAGCGCAAACAGCTACAAATTAGATAAATCTGCGGCAGTTAGGGGGTTGGGAATCGCATGCGATTGCTATTGAACCGCTATACTTAACTTTGTCGCGTTGACTCGAATCGTAGGGCAAAACTGCGTGTGCCAGGACTGGCACGGGTGCATCATGGCTCAATCAATCGTCGGCTTGGACAACGTACAACCGTACAAGTTCTCCGACTGCAGTAAAAACGACTACACGGACACGTTGCGTAGCGGCGACGGCCTGTGTCTTCTGAATAAACCGAACGAGGTAAGTCCGCTTAGGAGAGAATCGAATCCTTCTATGTCTTGCATCGGTGTGACTCAATTCTTTGACTACGTTAAATACGAACGTTCTTTCTTCCCCCTTTCTTTTTCTCTCCCCCTCTCTCTCTCTCTCTCTCTCTCTCTCTCTCTCTCTCTCTCTCTTTCTTTTTCTCTCTTTGTGTTCCTGATGCCGAACGAAAAGCAGTTGGTAGAAAGGAGAACCTGCGGAAACAGGAAACTAGACGAAGGGGAACAATGCGATTGCGGATCGATCGACGAGTGCAAGGAGCTCGATCCATGCTGCGATCCGATCACCTGCAACCTCACCAGGGAGGCGGAGTGCGCGGCAGGACCATGTTGTAGCAAGTGCAAGGTACAATATTTTGGATACTCGACGGCACACACACACACGCGCGCGCGTCTTCGTCGTGTATCGCTTCGCTAGGATCTTCAGTCAGTCGTTGAACATATTCGACACGGTCTCCTCTCGCCAGGAGCAAGATCTACGTGACGATAAACGACAGTCTGATAAACGCGTTCGCAATTCGACGAGGCGAATGAACCCGAGGCGCACTCCGGCTGCTATACCTGAAACAATGAAACGGTGTTAATGCACTGGACTAGGTATCGCGCGACGGTGGTCGCGATTAACATACTGCGGATCTGTATGCAAAAAAATCATTTTAAACTATTTGTACATTACTGTGTTTGTAACTAAGAAATTTCAACAAATTCAAGTGCTGTATACGCATAAAGAAATATTCTAGATTTGAAGAAATGTCTTGGTTTTCGAGTTAGAACAGCTTCGAGGGTGCAGAGGGTAAATACATATGTACACTGGTTTAAATTGTACATGGCCATTTTTGTGATGAATGCATCAAATCCAGAATTTAGCGATTAACAATGATCTACGGCGGTGGTCTTGAAACTCTGCTGGCTCGGGAGACCCTTCACGGGGTTTTTGCGATTCTTTTTATGAAACTACGAAGCGGTTTCTCAATGAATAGAGTTTGAAGACGACTGGTCCACAGTAACGAAGGGAAGCTAATTGTGTAACGCGGTGGCATTGCGCAGTTGTTGGCCTCCGGAGTGGTCTGCCGGGAGGCAACGAACGAATGCGACCTGCCGGAAGTCTGCACAGGCAAGACAGGCCAGTGTCCGGTGGACGTCTACAGAAGAAACGGCAGTCCGTGCGCGGAGAACACCGGGTTCTGTTTCAACGGGTTTTGTCCAGCCCTGGATCTGCAGTGCGAGCAGATCTGGGGCTACGGAGGCAAAGCAGCGGACAAACACTGCTTCGAGCACTACAACTCGAAGGGCTCGTTGAGCGGACACTGTGGCACCGACTCGTCCGGCCACTACATCAAGTGCGAGCCGAAGTAAGCACCTTTTCTCGATCGCTTGCTTATCCTTCTTTGACAAATAGTTTTCAAAATAGCCTGGCATGCAGAATCAAAGGACCACTAAATTTTGGTTAAAAAATGAACAATGTTTAAAGTCTTGTGATTTATGGAAGAACGTTGTAGAATATTCGTTGATGAACCAGAAGAAATGCACGATTTTTTAATGAAAATTTAGCGGTCCTTTAATTTTCCACGCTAGTGTATTCGATACATCTTGTCCCCAGGAACGTCCGCTGCGGATCGCTGCAATGCCAGCAGGGTAGCAAGCAGCCGGTAATCCCGGGGTTCGATCACTCGCACATCGTGATGTCGATCAGGGGCGAGGAATATCAGTGCAAGTAAGTAAATAATCTGCATGGTTGTCCTTGCCCGGATGGACGCGTGTAATCCTGCTGCGTGTGGTTCTTCTTGGTCGTATAGGTCGACCACCGGGAAAGTCGACGGCTCAGAAGTGCCCGGCATGGGGTTGGTTCGCGACGGTACATCCTGCGGAAATAACTCGGTAAGTTGTTAGGCTGACAGAAACAGATTATGCAAAGCTGATGCGAGACCGAAGCTGTTTGCTTTCGATCTGGCAGACAACAACAGCGACAACAGCCAATATATGTAATCGCTATAACAACGGGACGTCGCTTCTCTGTTTCGTTTCAGGTGTGCGTGAACCAGACTTGTACGAACGTTTTTCCGCTTATTAACAAAGAGAGGTGTCCCAGTAATCACAACAACAACGAGTGTTCGGGCAACGGCGTAAGTACAAGACCTTCAATTTCGATGCTCGAATAAAGCGAGACGGGATAGTCCAAGTGAAGCAAAATATAGTTCGTGACGTACAGTAAGGATACGTACTGAACCAATAACCACAGCTTTTGTGTACATCATTATTTATTACTAGGAATATAGAAGAATAACAAAAAATAAATATTACAATTATTTTTATCATAGTTAGAAGTAACTGAAGAAATTTTTTTCAATAACGAATGTCTCCTCGTTTAGCAATGACGAACAAAATAGATTGACTCGGTTTTGCACCGGTCCGTAGGAGAACTGTGTACGTGGAATGTTCTAGTAGTATGTTTACATCTAGCACTTTGGTATGCATGTTTAGAAAATATTCTACATCTTAACACTCAGTTCTTCGCAGTCAGTCGAACGAAAAAGCACGCAAGTGAAGTAAGAATAAATATGAAATCAATTGCTCCAAATTGTTTAAAAGAAGTAATGTCTCTTTTGAATAACGGTTTTTCAACGCGTAAGACTAAATAAATACTGTAAAGCTATATTATTAAATGTTGGAGGGAGACCAAAGAAATTATCACCGCAGGATTATGCGGTTTGTCTCATCTGATGAAGCTTCAAGTGCCAATATGGCTGCAAAATTATTAAAAGAAGATACGAATATACAAATAAGTCAGTGGACAGCACGAAGAACCCTCAAACGAGGTGAGATTAGATGCATTAAGAAAGAAGAGAAGCCAATGTTATCGACACAAAATATTAAATTTCGTTTGGAATTTGCTGAAAAATATCGAAACTGGATAACTACTGACTGGGAACGGGTTATTTGGTCCGACGAGAGCAAAATTAACAGAATTTGATCAGATGGCACGTCTTAGTGCTGGATTCGTAAAAACAAAAGACTTAAACCACGACATGAGAAACAAACGTTAAAGCATGGAGGCGGATCTCTAATGTTCTGGGGGTGTCTAACATCATTTGGTGTTGAATCACTGCACCGAATTAATGGCATCATGAATCAATACATGTACAAGGATATTTTACAAGATCATTTTATAGATGCTGTTGAAAATATGACAGAGACCCTAGGCACACTGCTAAAAGTGTAAAAAATTGGCTTAGTACTAATAAATTTCCTGTTCTGGATTGGCCTGCACAGAGCCCCGACCTCAACCCCATAGAGAATCTATGGGGTTTACTAAAAAGACGGCTTCGGGATTCATATGACTCCCAACCAACTTCAATCACAGATTTGTATGAAAGAATTCAAGTACAGTGGGAAAAAATATCTCCGGATTATTGTAAAAAATTAGTAGAAAGTATGCCAAAGCGAATTAATGCAGTTTTACAATAAATAATATATTAAATATTGCCAAGTATTGAACGTGGTGCAAAACCGAGTCAATCCATTTGTTTTGTCATTACTAAACGAGGAGACATTAATTATTGAAAAAAATTTCTTCAGTTACTTCTAACTATGATAAAAATAATTATAATGTTTATTTTTTGTTATTCTTCTATATTCCTAGGAATAAATAATAATTTACACAAAAGTTGTAGTTATTGGTTCAGTTATGCTCCTTACTGTAGCTCGCTTTCTTTGGACACATTGTTTAAACTTTGAGTGCCAACTCAGCCACCCCAAATGTTCAATAAAACCGAAATTGAAGTATCAAGTTACCAAGTACTCTCTCAACATTCTGCAGACCCCAATTAAATTCGGTGTACTGAATATATCAGCGCAAAAAGTTAATTTTTCAAGCAACACAAAGAATTTTGTCTACCATTTCTGGAAGAGGCGGCACTCAATACGTTGAACACATTGCAAGATGATTTAACTCGACCGAATGATTGCAGTACTGCACGAACATAAACACGTGCTACTGCCACGAGGGATGGGGCGGGTCAGACTGCTCCATACAAGAAGAGATCCCCACACTCCCACCCAGCAACGGATCAGTTGGTAACAGTAATACAAGTACTAAAATGGGGCCGAAAGAGACCCCCTACGGTAAGTTGCGATTCGAACAACTCTTTCTTAAGCGAACCATCAACTTTAGAATAAACGTCCGCGGAAAAGAAACGGAGAGCTGAGAACGAGCGTTTCACGCGATCCGGCAGACGCTAGACGGATCGTTCCAGTTCTTCTTACTTTAGAATAAGAGACCGGATTGCTACGATCACGATACGTAAAATCTTTGCTCGATTTCGTAAATACAGTCTGTTGGGCAACAAGAGAATTTAGAATCACAGTGACTCGCTCGAGTACATCTGAATAACACCGAAGGATTTTGCGGAACGTGGCAAAGCGATTCGGTCGTACGAACTCGGTTTAATATTCACGATAATAACACCAAGAGACTCGTACCCCTTCAATTTCCCGTCGGGAAACCCATTAGCCGCCTGATTATTTGGGGCCATACCATCAGCTGTGCACATAACATTCGATGCGTTCCTCCGTACATGTGTGTAACACGAGCCGATGCGCTCTATCACTCGATATCACACACACCTCTCCACGATAATACTCAATGAAATACATCATGTGTCCCCCGCGACCCGCCGAGACAGAGGAACGATCGCATATTACAGGTGAACACGGCTCGCTCTTGCTCGCTGCGGCTTCTTCAACTCTTTCGATACTACTTAGGCTTACGTCCGTTATGGCTCTAATACGTTTTCGCTCTATGCCTCGGACCTAACCGATCAACCTCGAATTTTTCGAGATTTTCAAGCCGAAGCATTTAAACAAACGAACCTATTCCTTCGATAATTAACCCTTTGCACTCGAATGATGACTCTGAGACGCCGGTCAAAATTGCCATACCATTAGGCAAAACAGTTTTTATTATTATTAACACTAGAACTAGCGAGCCCGTTAAAATGTATACCACTTTATTCATGTACATATGATCATAAAAATTCTATGAAATCTAAATCAATTCAATCCTATTATTACTATAAAGGAATATACGTCAGCCTCGTTTAGGGCTCGTTAGTTCTACTGTTAAATTCGTCTGTATTTTATGAATTGCTAAATATTTGCATTCTATGTAATCTTTTTTACATTTTTCGCATGAAATTGAACCTTTTTTTGTCATACAGCGCTTGAATATTTAACAATTCATAAAATACAGACGAATTTAACGGTAGAACTAACGAGCCCTAAATGAGACTGACGTATATTCCTTTATAGTAATATCAGGATTACAGGATGACTATGTTCTAGATTGAGAGAAGCTTCTTGATTCTGAAATTAAAATTGCTTCGAGTGCAAAGGGTTAATACCGCGATAAAAATTACCATTATAAAAATTGAACAGAACACATGTGTATTATTCTGTCAGTTCGAGTTCTAAAAATTCAAGAAGGTGACTGTAGTCGCCTGTCGAATGTAGCGAGCGTGCAGCGACGGCTGACTAAAGTCACTGGTGGTATCGAAAGGATTAGTCAAATTTTTCCTATGATGTTAGGAAGTTTCGTCGGGATGTCTCCGGCTGGTCCTCGGACTGTTTACAAGTCGAATCGTACAGCTGGCTGGACGAGGTTCGAAAGATCCCTCGGTCGAGTAAATATATAGTCAACGTCTGACCAACGAACTATATCTGAACAGACAGTTTCCGTAGATAGCATGGCCAATGTCTCAGGGAGAATTCCAGTTTCGCCGGTACGCTGTACGTTCAATACTTTTTAAGCCTCGGAACACCTGGAAGTAAAAGTCGGTCACACACACAGATAGTTCGCTATACCTTGGGGTACAGCAGACATTTAGCTAACATAATTTCTCTGGGCGGGCACGAAAATACATGGAAATTAGCAAAAAAAGATTTATTAAAATCGGGAGAAAATTTCTCAAATAATGTTTTCAATGTGTTCCCAATGGAATTTTTGAACGTTCGAGGCCGAGAATCGCGGGGGATCGCAAAAGCATACTTTAAACAATTTTTTCAAATCCTGTTTTGAATATGTTCGGGATAGACGCAAGCGTTGCGAATTCCAGGTGTTGGGGCGGGCTTAAAGAGTGTTGCTGTCACACTGGTAACTAACTAAAACGAAACAACCGAGCGCTGAATCTTCATCGTCCAAGGTCGCGCGTCTCAGGGACCATCGGTGTGGATCGAGAGCCGCGCGGGTTTGGTCGGGAAGCGTTTCAGGGACAACGGGCTACGGTTTCGCCTCTGTAGGAGCTTGTTGAATGGTTGAATTCTTTAGGGAGTAGCGCGACTCGGATCCTCGGCCGAAGCGAGCCCGGACACAGCTCCGGGAGTAAACAAGCCTAGATGATTTGTTGTTACGTCAAATACTATACTGAACGTGTAGAAGAATATCGTGTAAAAGAGTCTGCGTAAGTGATTACCAGACTGCGAATTTATATACAAAACAGAAATTGTCTGCATCTACTGCAAGATGCAGAACCTACATAGACGTTTATTTTCTCTTTCGAATGCTTCTAGTGAATTGAAAATGACAGCATCTTTAAATTCTCTAAACGTTTTCACTGCTCCGCAATTTGATCTACTCATTTTTGTCATAAACACATGAAATCCGCAGTCTAGTGGAAACCTTACTGTCTCTGGTCCAGATTAAACTAAAGATGATGAAGTTCTGCCTTCGTCGCGCGATCGGAGTAGCGGGGATAACGTTTGTTCACTCTCGAAGTATGTGGTGATCTCTCGATCTTTCGCTCTGAACGGAGCTTACGACGGCGGAGGATCTATACTTACACGCGCCGTTCGATAGACGCGATATTGTCGGGCGCAAGTGTAGGATACGAAGTGATTGGTCGTTTCAGAGGGCACTAACAACACCCTTAGCACCGGGTGGATGGTTGTAATCATGGTGGGTGTGGTCAAAGGAGTCTTCATTACTTTTGCACTAATGGCTGCTTGCTACAGGTACAGTAGCAAAAACATCAACAGAGTGCTTGGAAACTGAGAGCTCACTCATTGCGCGTGGGTTCAAGGTCAACATGTCTTCTCTGTCCTCTCGTTGTCAAAGTATCATATCGTGGCTAGCTGGATGATCAGGCATCGCACGCGGCCGTCAATGCTCTAATGATATATTGGATTCGTCTTAGCCTACTTATTCGGTGTTCATTTATCTCTATATACATATATACCATGTGTATACATACCTGTACATAAGTACGTGTATGTACACACGTTAATATGCGTGCGTCTCGTGGATATATATATATACATATAACTATATACTCTACAGGCAGAACGTCTCCAAGCGACAGGGGATTCGCACGATAGTCCTAATTCGCTGAATTTGAAGTGTTGTATTCGCAATATTTATTTAAGGGAGGATAGCTCGTGGCATCTGTTAAAAATCAACTGATGAAATAATGTCCCACGATTCTCTAGACGAAAAAATATTTTCTACTTCCCGAGATGTGTAGCAACATACCCTGGATCGTTTCAAAGAGCTAATCAGAAAAGAAAAGAAATTTGGAAAGTTGTCTCATTCCTGGATGAGCTGTGCCCTCCTTTAAGTAGCCCAAAACTGAATTGACGTAACAACAGTTTCGCCTCGAAACGTTTTGCCAACAGTGTGTTACGTGTACTACTGTCTCCTCGATGGTATGCTCTGAATGTGCTCGTGCTCGCATAGTGCATCCGAATGATCACGATCGTCGTGACTATGCTGCACGAGCTGCGCGATTTATGTACGTCTTCACTTCCGTCGCGTTCCAGGGGATTCACAGCTCGATGCCCACCTAGTGCCAATGAAAATTTACAAATAAAAATCAATCTTTCCAATTTTGCTGTAGTATTCAAATACTTATTATACTTGGACTCTGAAAATCCGCGAAAGCGTATAAAGATATCTTACCAAAAACGTGTAACGCGGCTTGATTGCTAGGATACGTGTCTAGAATTCGTCCTCCGTGCGCGCACAGCTTGAATCCCTGAACAAGCGAATCCCCTGAAGCGTGTGACTCAATACACGATCCATCACGAACGAAACGCCAATGTGCCAGCTGCTTGTATGCCCTATAAAAGCATGACCGAGGCTGATTAGCAAACAACCGAAACCTCGTCGTCCCGTGATAAAGGATCGGAGACGGCGCAACGCGAGAGCCGTCTGTCTCGCATTGTTGAACGAAAAATCTCCATTTGACCATAGAAATATTCGACAGTAGCCGCGTATATTATGCTCCCGAGAATCCAACTCGGACAAATTAACGCCCGACAGATGTACTCGATCCCACCGGCCTCGACAACCTCGAGGCTTCCACAAACGACACATCAAAGATTTCGAAAGAAGGATGGCCCACGCACGCGACCGACGCACACCTCGGCGAGCTCGAACCCCATCTCGCAGACCTGGAAAAATGATTCGTTGTTAATCACTTATCTTTCATTCTTATTTTCATGTACAGTTCCAGAGGAATTAACACGCAAAGTTTCAACTCTGAAGACGTCTTCGAACGCGTGTCCGTGCTCTCCTTGTCGAGGAGAGTCCACAGAATGCTGCTCATGCGAGAACTGGAACTCAGTAACACCATTACAGTCGAACCGTGAGACGTCTTCGGAGCCAAAAGTTTACGTTTTCTTTTCACCGTTTCCTCAAAGTTCAAACCCGAAAGAAACGATCAATCGTGTCTTCGTGAATCTAATGTCAGGATCCGAAGCTTGCGGAGTCGCGCGAGGATCGCTGGCGTGCACCATCGTCAAACGATTACCGTCCAGGGATGGGCAAAATCGTTCCCTAAGACGAAGATACAACAATCAGAGTTTCAACAATACATTCGACAACGTCTTACACACGTTTAACGTTGCCAGTTGTCGACAGGAGGGTAGATGTAAATAGTGTATCTCGGGGAGGGGTGTGACAATTCTGCCCATCTCTGTCCAATGTCGAACTACGTATATATGTATATGTGCTGATTCTGGCTTCTCTGTTTCTTGTCTGTTTCTGTCTGTCACTGGTATCTCTGTCTGTCTGCATGCTGTGGGACGCTCGGATTACGAAAAAATACAAAATAATCCCGGGTATCGATCTCGATCAATAACGCGCGTGGGTTGGGCTGATGATGATCATCCGACGATCATTGACACCGTGGCAACACGCTGGCACGATGCGACACTGACTGACTGACCGCGTGCGTCCGATCGTCACAGAGAACTACCACGGCTCTAACACTGTATATTTAGTTCTTGTGCTCATGTCGGTGGTAGGGGGTGTTTTCGTAGTATTTACTCTGATGGCTCTCTGCTACAGGTCAGTCGTAGTACATAAAAACTACTCCCTCTGTCTCAGGTTAGTGTGCAGAAACATACACGTAGAAACTTTTTTGTATGCGTATCTATCTATCTATATCTATACATCTCTCTATATATATTTATACGGAGGGCTCGGCGACAGATAGGCGAACGTCTCGGGAGCACGATTCAACCCGCTATAAACCGGCTTAACAATGGGGCTCGTACTATCGTTCGAGTCTACAGATACCCGTGTACTTGGAACCAATCAATCGATCCCTATCTTTATATATTTCAAATCAATTCACTCTATAACAGAGTTTAATCTACCAACGATTATTCTATAATTTTTGAAAATCTACGGACCATGTCTAAGAATTTTTTAATAGATCCTTCAACAGCAAACTTCGATCACAAACCAACAACTCATCCTCGGTAACGTAAACTAATACTTTCGCTCCGGATTATTGTGTAATTAGTTATTTTTAATACTGTGTTATTTTGAAAAGCAATTATTGGAGAGTTCATTAACGGTAACTTTAAAAGTCACACAAAATCAAAATAACTTATTTAATAGTTCAAGAATAGAACAGATGAAGTTTATCGTAACAATAATTGCTGTAACATTCTCACGCCTTATACATAGTAATAGATTTACTTAATAGATTGTAGTAAAAATTGATGTGCAAGTATGGTAAAAAAAAAATTGTCTCGTTCATGTGTGACCGACGTGAGACTCGAAGTGTTAATAGGCTTCCGGTAGATAAAGTGTTAGTAAAAGTATTCAATTAGTAAAAGTTTCAATACAAGGCGACGATCGAGAGTAGAAAGATCGCGCGGCTCGTCTTTGCAGCTGAAAATCCGCTTGCCAACGGCAACCCGGTCGACAGACCCGCCTAAAAGCGGCAACCAGATCAACGAGCTGCCAAACGATGGCAACCGGATTGACTCGTTTGAGAGATCGGTTGCCATTGTTCAGGAGACTCGTCGAAATCACGAATAACCAGAAAACGAAGCTGTAACCGCGCAGCACGATCTTTTCGCTCTCGATTTTCGTCTCGCATATCCGGTCACGAGGCGAATCACCCCCGAGATCTTCTCCTGCACTGTCGCTGAGGGAACTGTGTACGTATATATGCACAGAGAACAATGATACATATTTACATGTATGCCTCTCTTTCTTTTTCTCCCTCTCTCTTGACTGACAACTCACACAGAAACACACACACACACACGACTACACGCCTACACACAGTGCATAAATATATATATATATATTTACATGTATATCTTTAGAGTCCGTAACTGTTATTGTCTTTCTCTTTTTCGCTTCCTATCCTTCAGTTTTGGTATCGATCTTTGTGTTTAACCCTTCTGTTCCTTTGGTTTTTCTACTTCACTGTGTGTGTGTTCTGTATCAGTCCACCGATTTAAAAAAAAAAAAGACTACCCACACGCTCTGTGCCAATGATTTCTCCCGCAAAACGGACAATGGCTTTTCAAGCATCGCCGCAGCCGCGGACACAATGCGCGCCGATACTCGTCGCAACGCACACAAACCAACGAAACCTCGAGAATAATTTACCGAGATGGGAGATAAGAGATATCTCACTCTCTTTCTCTTTTTTCTTTCTCTCTCTCTCTCTCTCTCTCTCTCTCTCTCTTTCTCTCTCTCTCTCTTTCTCTTTCGTCCCAGTATGACGATCAAGCTTTCCATCCATATTCCCCGTATCGCTGTTTGATCTTTGCTACGACTATGCCTTTACATCCCCCCCAAAAAAAAAAACAGCGCTTGTGCAGCAAAACGCCACGCCGACAAACTTGGATGTATCAGAGTACATAGTGACTCGATGGCTTTCGCAGAACCGCCTACACACAGAAGCTTCGCTCCTTAACCGATGGCCATTCACTATCGTGTTCATCGTATACAGTTGCAACAGGCTGATCGGACATACCAAAGAAAAAGAAAAAGAGAAAATAGTGCAACCATCCGCACCTCGATGGATGCGCGAATGCACAGCTGGCAACAAGGGTCAAGGGCATCCCCTTCTCCCCAGCGTTGCAGCAAAAACTCCCGTCGAGTAATACACTACGTCATATATTGAGATCTATCCCACCAACGTACCAATAGTGGGGGTAAGTAGCACGAATCGCGACGTCCGACTCTCATCCCCACTAATTAACATTTTCACGACCCTCAAAACTCGGTTCTGACTATAGCATTTTCCCCCAAATTCCCTCGATCTGGTAACGCTGGTCACGGAACAAGGAGAAGATGCGCCCTGAATTGCCAGCTGAACATTTTCCAAAGCTATGCTCCAGCCCGCGAATGCTATAGACATGCTAAATAATTAATTAAAGGTGCTGATAGTTAATCTATGGCTCCGATAGTTAATCGGTTTACTGTCTTTAGTATTCGATGAGCCAGTTGCACCTCTGTGCAAGCGAACGACAGGGGCGACGTCGACGCAGAAGCAAGTGTGTACAATTGAGGACACGCATACTCGCATACTCTGGTCCGGTGAGAAACGATAGAGGAGCGGCGAAGCCTACTGCTCTTTCGTCAACTGTACAACTGACAGACTCACTCTCCTTTTTTTCTCTCCCTCTCTTTCCCTCTATCTTTCTATCTATCTCTCTATCTACCTATTTATCTATCTATCTTTCTCTCTTCA
Organism: Halictus rubicundus; assembly: GCF_050948215.1. Classification (NCBI taxonomy): domain Eukaryota; kingdom Metazoa; phylum Arthropoda; class Insecta; order Hymenoptera; family Halictidae; genus Halictus; species Halictus rubicundus. The sequence goes on along the minus strand of NC_135159.1, from coordinate 2,663,601 downwards.
TTTGATGAATTCGGTTGATGAGTACTACAGCGAAGGACGGTTGGTCCCAGGGTGGCTGAAAAGGCCAGCTGCGGACGCGCACCACTCAACTGGTTATCTGTTTTCGTTCTTATGCATGCTACCACCACCCCCATGGATCCCCCATAGATCAGCGGCAAACGCTTCGCTAGATCAGACAACATTGGAGCAATCACGCAAGCAGAACGTTCGGTTCCTTCTGGTGTGCGAATCCAGTGATCATTTTCGTGATCCGTCCTCGGTCACCTGTAAACGTCAGACTAGAATTAGACACGGCAGAACTGGTCGAGCATAATTACTAGACCGCAGATCTTTGTTATAAATGTAATCATAACGCCGCTGGTGTTTATCAGTTTTTTAAATCGATACATCGAACGTGAAATCGGCCCTATAACCAGATATAAAAATGAACTGTTCGAATATTAATTAACACAAACAAAACAACCTACTTGACACTGTCTTCTGTAAAATGGCAGAAGCTAGAACCGAACGGGTTGCGCTTATTTATGATAGATTACAGCGCACGTTAAACTTATAATTTCTCAAAGGACTCGTGGACAGTATACGTGACTCGGTGAATCGGTTCTGAGACAGACAGAGTTAAAGACGGGACGGGTATGGTGCGGGATTTTTTGCTGGGAATAGGTCACGTATGCTGTCTATCTAAAGATTTCACGCTAAAAGGAACGCAGAATTTCCCCAGCCCGTAGTCTGCATGCGCTTCTTAAACGATGTGTCTTCTATATGGTGTGTGTCGCCGATCACGGGAAACCGACAGCCTCGTAATCCGGCATTTTCTCACAGAAGGAAGAGCACCGTCCAGAAATACGAACAGCCGTACGTGAAGAAACCGCCGGCGAAAAACTACACCAGCGTCTCAAAGAACCACCATCCGGAACACGCGGTGCTGGACAGCGTCAACAATGACATCCTCACCTACCACACTATGCCTAAGTACAACAGGTACGAGATAACAAAAAGTCGAACGGCCCACGTGAAACCTTTTGCCTCGGTCGATCCACCGATATATCTAGAATGACATCACTCGTAGGTCGCGGCATATCTAGATCCATCAGCGACGACTCGTACTCTCGAGAAAAGGCTCCCGAACGGCTCCGGGTATAGTTCACCCGAACCTCTCCTCCGTGGTTGTTGGGGAGCTTCGGTTCGACACGAGAGAGAGAGCCTTCTCTGCATTTCTCTATCGTTTGTCTGTTCAATGTACATACGCCGCGATCACTGATCAAAATTCTTCAACTTCCAAAAAGGCGTTCGCTTTCGTCGCGTTTAGCTCTAGTCGGACAGTGAGCAGACACGATAGATCTCTACATATACTGGATGAGTCACCTAACACCGAAATGTTCTGGTAACCTACTTCGTGCATACAAAAATACTTCAAACAAAAGTTGTTAGACATTCACAGGTACATACAATGTAACAATTAGTTTTCTTACATTTCACTTTATTATCTAGGTACTAAAGCGATCTCGAGTTTTTCTTTCATAATGCGTAAGTTGAAAAAGTATTGAATGCTGAGTAAAAAGTTATTAGGCTGTATGGGGTCAAAAACTAATGATTATTGAACACGGTCTTTCAGCTTTCACTGAAGAATATGTCAGTAACTAAATATAAAATATAAAATAAATATGAATATATAAATATAATACAAATATAAATATGTCAGTGTCATTTTTCATCCTGTATGCCTGAATGCTTTTTTACACGACATTCGATACTCTTCCGAATCACATATATAAATATCACGCATTGTAATGCAAAAACTCAAGATCACCCTTGTATCTCGATAAAATATGAAGGCATTGAAAAATTAATGATCACATTACGTGTGTTGTTTGGCATAGAGGAACTTTCGTTTGAAACTATTTGTTGTAAATTCAGGTGGTACAGTTTAGTGACTCGCCCTGTATATTGTATACAATACGTAACGCTTCTCAGAGGCAGACTAGGGAAGACCCCTGCTACAAACTAGTGTTGAAAAATGATCCATCAACGATCGCCAATGACACACATCTCGCTTCTACTTTATCTATTGGTTCTCCATTAATGTTCTGCGTCACACGAATTCACGTTCACACGACATTCATTCGACGTCAGCAGAGTCTCGTTTGCGAAGTCGTCGATTCTTCTCTACCGCGACTCGGAGAGGCAAACACGACGGTAAAGAGAAAATGAACGGTTCTTGCTCGAGGGTGTCGCGAGAACCGGCAACAACTGGATCAGCAGAACTTTCCAATGAGTCTAATGTTAGGTTTGGTGATATGAAATGTTCGATTTCAGAGTGCAAATGTAATGAAGCCTTTCGATCTAGAAATCCCATTATAGTCTACAACTATCTCCAGTTTTTATAATAGGCATTGAATTTTGTTAATCAATGTGATTGTCATGTATTCTTTTTATATAAGTGACGAAGTAAACATATGGACGATAGTTACTGTTACTGTTGAACATCGGACGTTTCGTATGTAACAACCTAATAATATTCAAAGTGGGATCAAAGACGGCTCGCCGCGTCTCTCGAGGCACGACCCAGCTAGAGACACCGTCCGCGCGCGACTCCCGTCTTCTACACAGCTATGAACAACCCTTTGCGGTCGACGATCGGAAAAGGTGGAATCCTCGCGTGGCTGCTTGTCCGCGTCGACGAGCAGCGCCGTGCTCTCTAGTGGAACCCGACCGCAAAGGGTTCTAGAATCGTGGAATACCCGCGGCATGCCTATATTAGTATATTTCTAGCCGCACCGACAACCAGCGCGTGCTGTTTCTACCCCCGAATAACGTCACCACCGCAGACGGGCCAAGACTCAAGTAAGTCTCATGTGTCTCGCCGTTATGTCACCATAGTTGATCGATGATCTCTGACTCGAACACGCCCCCCTTTGGCTCCCCCTTATCTCCCCATAGGTACGAGCCAGGACTCAACACGAGGAGTCCTGGCTTGTACCGTTCTCGCCCACCAAAAGAAAAAAAAGGGACCACACGGAACAGTATAAGAGGAACTGGGCCTTTCGAGGCAGAGAGAGACACACTCGCTCGCACACGACTCGGTTTAAAGACACGCGGTCACGGAGGATCGACGCGACCGACCGACCACAGCGAATTCTCATTACGAGTCAGTGCCAACCTTACAATTTGGAGTCAGTGGAAGTACCCACACCACCGCGATGAGGGACCGAAACTCGAGAGCCGTCGCCGCCACAACATTGTCGAGTATATCGACGTGAGACCAGAAGATCACTACTAATCCAATTACAAAACTTCTTTATTTTTCCTTATTTTTTTTTATGGAACTTTCACCGACATATTCGTCGCATTTTTCTGATTAAAATGAAACCAAATATGATATAATTCCGATGATATTTACTTGTGTAGTGGACGATGAAAGTTACTTCCCATTACAATTACATTAACGGAAAATTAGTGTAAATGTGATCCGAATTATATCGCGTTTGGTATCATTTTCATCAGAAAAATGCCACGAATATGTTGGTAAAAGTTTCATAAAAAATCTAATGAAAGATAAAGAAGATTTGAAATTGGATTAGTATGTAGTGGTCTTCAGGTCTCACACCGATATAGCCGACAATGTTGTGACACACTCCTCCACGGCGACGGCTCTCGAGCTTCGCTGTCCGTTTCTCCGTGCAACATTGTATCGGAGAAAGACATCTTCTCAGTCTTCTTGTCACTATCGCTTAGTGGACGGATATGACTCTCAGGTTTCCAGCGTGCCCTGTGTATTTCAAATGCGACGCTCGGCGAGAACCTTCGATTTCGTATAAGAGTCAGTCACCAGAACGGCGAAACTGACTTGTAACGAGAATTTACTGTATATGTTCTCGCGATTATCACCGACAGAAACATGCAAGCTGTAGCTCTGAGACTTGACACTACGAGGACGGTCTTGTTCGTTCGCTTTTCCTTCTGGGAGCCTGACGCGCGCTTACAATTAGCCCGTTTTACAAGTCGATTACACTGCGGCACAGTTAACCCTTTAACAATAAATGTTTTTTTTTTATATATAGACTGCGGATCTTTATGCAAAATAAAAATTGTCTGTATTCATTGCAAGGAACAGTAGCCAGATAGAAATTTGCTTCTTCTTCTAATAATTCTGATAAGTTGAAAATAATGTATTAATGTTTTCAAATTCTTTTCATATTTTTACTGTCTTGAACTTGACCAACTTATTGTCGTCAGAAACGCATAAAATCCGCAGTCTATTTATATAATTTCGAAGGCGTGCACCCGCGTGCTTAAATGTTTTTAAGCGACGACGAGTATACCCTCCTGATTAAACGAGAAATTGCCGTTTCTTCGTGACGAGTACACTCACAGTAAACATCGAAAGGGTTAAGTGAGGCTGACACTTACGACGAGCGTCCGGCTCGATTCGAAGTAACGAGGGTCGAGGTGTTGGGTCTGTTAGCGTTCCGCATAACGGCACGATACATCCGGACCGAGATTCGAGACGCCACCAGGATATTTCTCCATGCGTGGAACGTCACAGATAGAGAGAATCATCTCATTCCCGAGATATTAGCCACGTTTCCATCGCATCGATCTACACACAGACCACAGTAGAAAACTACATTACTTTCCGCTCTGTAACCGTGTAGCTCCGACTGCCCGTTCTCTCGTTTCTGTTTCCGTTCAGCATCGACCAGCATTGTACATTCCACTACACGCTGCACAGTGTATTTCCTCTCTCGAGTAGCATTTCTATCCCCGCCGGAAAGAGCAACTCGCTGTTCCCCTGTTGGATCGCGCGCGACGCTACGGAGGAAATACTCTGTGTTCCTCGAAAACGATACGGTACAGAATAGTGCGACACGATCGAACTCTATCATGACGATGTCGAACTAGTCTGAACGGTACAGTACACACACGCACACATACACGTACATTTGCTGTGATCTCAGTCCACGGTAGAAAGGAAGAAAGTGCATGCGTAGAATTGCTGCTTGATACTCTATTTTACTCTCTCTCTTTCTCATCCCCCCACCCCCGCCCCTCTCTCTCGAACCTCGGCACAAGCATGATTTTTTCTTTTGAATGCGACGCACCCGAGTCATCGGCATCGAAGTGTATGTATTCATTCTTGCACAAAAACGTATGTGGCACATCCGAAGCATGCATCGTTATACTTTCTCTCACCTCCTCGGACCGTTACAAGAGAAGAACGTATTCGTTTTACATTGTACGAGACCTTGAGACGCTGTTCGCTTGTTAGTTGCACTCGCTCTGAACCCGACCAAATCGAAACCAATAATTATTATTCTTGTACCGCAGAGATTGTTGCCCGTGGAACGGTGAACCTCTTTCGAAAATCTGCTCTTCTGTTCTTGAAAAAAGTCCGAACGCGTAGCTCAATCTCCGCCGTCCACGTGCAACAACGTAACTAGACTGCGGATCTTTATGCAAAATCAAAATTGTCTGCATCGGTTGCAAGACACGGTAGTCATTTAGATATTTTTTTCTTTAATAATCGTAACAAGTTGAAAATACTAAATCGACATTCTTAAATTCATTTAATCCTTCTGTCGTTTTAAATTGCACTAACTGGTTTTTGGCATAAAATCCGCAGTATAAACATAACTCAGCGTCTACAGGATGATCCAGAGACGCGTCTGCTCTCGAGAATGGGAAAAGTGTGCTGTCAGCCTGAAAGGATTCAAATACAATGGACACGTGTTTCTTGGAACGCACAGTTTTCGTTATAGCGATCTCTGTATCGTCTTGTAGATCCCTCGTGGTGTTCACAGACCACCGCGCGTTGACGTGGCTCGTGTTGAATTTGAACACTTTGAGTGCCGATCCGGCAGCCTTAAAAATACCATAAAATCAAAGTAGTGTACTGGATTGAATAAAAATTAAGACACTAAGACTTATGACGCTGAGAGTACACGGACAACCTTCTTGCATTTAGCAGATCCTAACTAAATTTGCTGCACTCGACACATTAACGCAAAAATTCGCACGAGGGAGCGTGAACGCCAGAGAGGTACACTAATGTCTCGCACTATACTTTTCGCATATATCGAGGCGTTACTGTAGACGTCGCTACATGATCGCGACCGAAGAAAGAAGCGGTGGGTACTGTGTGACACCCGTGGGCGGAGAAACGAGTTTCTCGCGTTCACGGGAACAATCGCTCAAGAATATACAGTTCGCTGAGTAAATTCCAGTTACCTAAGTTTATAAGAAAACGAGTGGATCCGTCGATAATCTTTTTTTCTCTCTCCTTGTCTCTCTGTTCGATTTGTGTTTTCACAGTCACCTGGAAGAATAAAAATCGTGTTAGATTCGCGATGACCAAGTAAACTCGTTTTTCTTAACCATCACGATGCACTCGTAACGACGCCGGGAAAATCGGTTGTTGGACAGAAGAAAATTCATCAGACCAATCGGCGAGAACGCGCGAGACACCAATTGTTCGTTTGCCTGACCATTTTCAGGGAGAATAAGATGAGGAGGACCGTCATAAACGAGGACGACGGCAGCATGGGAGAGGACGCTGTCTCTTTTATTGATCTGCAATCGAGCAATCACCAACATGGAGGGTCTCAGAAAGGAATCTTAAAGAAACCCACTGTTTGCGGTACTGTAATAGTTGATAGTCCCGACGTTGTTTCACGCGAGCCCATGGAGGGAAGGTAACCCTTGAAAAAAATTAGTTACCATAGCTATCGTAGATACATTGAAATGATTTCATACAGCTATACAGGATGTCCCATTTGAGTTTCACACGCAATTACTATAGCTCCTTGAACAAAACATTTCTTACTCTGTTTCGTGAGGGGGGTGATATCTTATGGTGTTCACAAATCTTCTCTAGATGCGACATGCTTCCAAGATTTCAAGGTGACCTCTGTCTTTTTTTATGCGGAACTGCGAATGTTTCTATTTAGGTAAACGAGTAGCCTACCTCGAAACGAATTCACTGACCTGTAACACTTTCGTCTCTCAAGGTTATTCGAGGTCATTTAGTGCCATTCAAAATTAAGCTGAACTAAACGGAAGCACGACCACCATGTAAGGTGTCTTCCCCGAAACAGAGTAAGTTTTATTTGAAATATTTTTTACAACGAGCTATAGCTTGGGATATAATTACGTGCGAAACTTCGAGTGTGTCATCCGCTACATATAAATATTCTTTAACCTAAAAATTATTCTAGTTTATACTGTAGACTCCCTTTTATCCGGTCTCCCTTTAACCAACATAATTGTTGTCGATTGTCATATTTCTAGAGTAATAATGAACTTCGACATAAGACACTCAACAATATTTTACTATATCATATCTAGATTTTATGTGTACATGTATACGTGAATAATTTTTCGAGAATCGAAAATGTAGTGTTTAAATACTTTTTGGATCCAGTGCATACGCATACGATGTGTATTAACCGGCCAGAGGTCCAGTCCCATGTGGACCGGTAAGAGGGAGTCTACTGTATATACAGTCGGTGTACAAAGTATTCGTACACTCTTTAAAAACAAATAACTTTTTTAAAATTGGAGAGAACGGCTTGAATTTTTGTTGAGATTTTAAGTTTTTTATCAGTGTCTGTAATGACAATTTAAAAGGTCGCTTTTGTAGATCTAAGTAATATATGTACATGCACAAAGTTTCATGAAATAGCTTGACGCATAAAAAACTATGGGCATTGTAAGATGTAAAAATCTTTGAATTTAGGGTTTAAATCGCAGTTTCTTACAATTTTTGCTATTTTCAATCAATTGTATTTCCTAACAACCTTGATTTTGTGCATGCATACATGGTATTCGTCTACAGAAAATTTAAAGGGCGGTTCTCCATAATAATATAAGACGAAAATGAAGAATAAAAATATTCCGATTTCGGCTTTATTTTTTAGTTATTAACAATTAAAAATCCGCCTAAAATGCGGCAACCCGACCAACGGAAGTGTACGTTGCGTACGTCATGGAGGCGCACGACAGTCACGTATCGAGTGACAGATACTCCGCGTGCCTCACAAGAAGTCTCCTGGCAGGAATTCGTAAACCATCCGATTGGGTATTCCACACGCATTTTTGATTCTATCCGAATTATTGGCTAAAGTGTGCGATGTCGAAGCCATTGGGTGCGAGCAAGGACCTCCTTTGATACGTGACTGCCGCACGCCTCTATAACGTGAGCAACGTACACCTCTGTTGGCCGGGTTGCCGCATTGATAATAACTATAAAATGAAACCAAAATCGCAAGTTCTTCATTCTTCATTTTCGTCTTATATTGTCTTGGAGAACCACCTCTTAAATTTTCTCTCACCTGTAGTCGAGCACCCTGTATAATTTACTTAGACTTACAACAGTCTCCTTTAAATTTTCATCACAGACACAGATAAAAAACTTAAAATTCGTGACCTCTACTTTTTTCTTCTCAATTACGACCAGTAGCAATTTAAAAAAAAATTATTTATGCATTATTTAGTAAATTAGTCCTTCTAACATCTCAAAAAAAAAAAAATTCAAGCCGTTCTCTCCAATTTTAAAAAAGTTATTTGTTTTTAAAAGGTGTACGAATACTTTGTACACCGACTATAAGTGTATACCAACCCTCCATGTCCGGTAGATTTCGTACACCGAAAACTGAGAAAAGATTGTAATCGGTGTTGTAATACGAGTACAGACGGAGGTACTGTGGTGAACTTGGAACGCACTCTGGACCGGTTGAACGGCTACCATGAGAACATCATGGAGGCGTTAAGGAACGCGAAGACCCGGCACGAGCTGTCCGGAACAAGTTCCACCGGTGTGAACGTGGTGAAGGACGAGGGCCGGCACAAATGCGTGTATCCGGATCCCTGCCACAAGGACATGGACGGCCAGGACATCGACAACCAGGACGACGACGACGAGATCCCTCTCCCGGTGGACCAGACTTGCGGCATGATAAGCTTCCGCAACATAGAAGACCTGATCAAGCAGCTGGAGCGTCACTCGTCCCGTCACGTCAGTCACCTGAGCCCCTGTGGCTCCGAGGAGATGCGGATATCCGAGAGCGAGACTGATCGTCACTACAGGATAGATTCGTCCGTTTGTAGCGAATCCTCCCAAGGGTAAGAACTGACAAGCGAAAGATCGAAAAGCTTCATTCGCCACGCTTACATTCTTTCTTCTCCACGTTCTCTCTCTTTCTCGTTCTCTCTCTCTCTCTCTCTCTCTCTCTCTCTCTCTCTCTCTCTCTCTCTCTCTCTCTATTTCTCGTCGTTTCCACGTCGTTTTCGATCGGCGGCTGTTCTTTGCTTCGCGATAATTCTTTTCTCAGCTGGTCTTCGGAGAGACCCCGAGGTTCAGACTCTGAATAGTATACACAAGAACAGTCGTTGTTGAGCTATAGAAGCCCCATACATTTAGTAATGCTCGGAGCATACCTATATACATATCTAATTTTGTATTCGAACTCGAGGACACTAACTCTCCTCGCACCGGCTGGCACAGCTCACTATTGTTGCGTTTCTTGTATACTTGCCACCGATGCGCGTAATTGCTTACATTTTTCTCTTCTCTCGCCAGTTTGTTTTTTCGTAACCTCCTCGCTTCTTGAATTACGCATATATTATTCCTGGCGGAAGGTATTCGATCGGAACTGTGAATGTAATTAAATAGGCGTCGAGAAGACTATGTTACATTTTATGAAATTTACAGGAAGGAAAATGATTTTCTCGTTGCATTTACCGTTACCATTAACAAAAAGTAGACGACGCCGATGTGTTCGATCGAATAATTTTCGCCACGAACGTAGTAACGCGGTACCATCTCGTTGGGTAATCTTGCCTCGCTGATCCTGTGAGATCGAAGATAAAATATTCTCCTTGATAGTTCATCTGAAATCAGGATATCAATGTTGAAGTACACCATGGAGAACACCTTCGAAGGACAACGAGATAATACCGTACGATCAGACAAGCTACGCGTCTGGATACAAGTAGCGTTAGCGTAGTGACGATACGTAATTACACGGGGCCGTCAGCAACACCTCGGCAAGGGATTCGGTTGCACGATACTCGATGATGCAGAGTCTGTTTATACCGTATGCGTGTGGATGGATCATTCCACGCCGAATCGATCAGTATTTACGCGATCTATGAGAAGGTTATTCGCCGTGCACTTGTCTTTCTTGACTCCTCGGCAGAGGTAGAGAAAGAGAGACTTTATTTGGGATAGTTAGGAACTCGCGAACCGGGAACGCTGTAACGATTAACCGATATATCATCGTCCATATCGGCTAGAGGTGAACCTTCCGAACAACTACCTACCGTCCAATTTCGATGATTTTTGGATACGTTGTAGAGATCGATATTTTGAACAACTTTTTCCTTTGCGCAGTACCGCTACAGTGAATTCTGTCTATGAATTCTGTTTTTGCGTTTGTAGTACCGCATGCGTTAGTATTGGTGGTCGATCGCCGGCCATTTCAGAAACAAGTATAGAACGTGCTGAAAGGTCCTGTGCACAACTGCTTTCCATGCAAGAAATGTCTGCTACAACTCAATTAAAAGTGACTATATTTGTTCGGGTTAGGTTTAGTAATCCAGCCGTCGTAAGGCAGCCGGCAACGGTTGGGTAAAATAATTATAACAGACACTTCTTGCAGTCGCGCATAGCAGAACAGTTTTTCGCGAGAATATCTCGGAAACTAAGCGAAAACCGCCGTTAACATACGAAGGAGAAAGTTGTTCGAAATGTTGGGATTTATATACCGTATCCAAAAATCTACGAAATCGGAGACTAGGTAGCTATTCTGCAGATTGACTTTCGGCTAGACTTCTAAAGGAGTTTCTGATTCGATTTCTCACGTAGAAGCAGAAGGTTGATCCGCGCCCACGACGATACCTACGGTCGGTGCCGTCAGCCGTCTTCTCGAAGTCCTTACGGCACCCACCAGCACACTCAACACTCCCACCAAATGCAAGTGGAGGAGGGTATCTATGAAACTGCCGACCCTGACAGAGGCTCAAATGCTAGGGGTGAAACGCCCGATAGTGAAAGGTATCTCCGCAGATTCTTTCAATAAGAAACGGGCTTGTCCTCTCTCGTAGATAGACAGAGAAACACCCACGCCGAACCGAACCGTAGTTGAACACTAACTCGTGATCGTTAAAGATCTCTCTGTGCATTCACGATACCCTCAGCAAGCTTCCTCTCAGCGAGCCACTTCCAGCCGATTAGCGTTGGGCACCGAGATATCACGTGTATCGATCATCCATTGATTGCAATCCATGTTTCTCTCTAATTCACGCGTCGCGAATAGAGTAGCGAGCTGCCGTGTTCTGCTTCTTCAAGGCCTGCGATGCTCCTCCCTCGTCGAAAACTCTGAAAATAGGGTCATTTTATTATTACTATCATAGAAAACATTATCCAATTACCGCGTGAGGGTACGTCTATGTTGGAAGAGCGATAAACGATCAAGGCAAATGATCAGTAGACTGCAGATTTTATGTGTTCATAACAAAAACGAATAAGTTAAATTTAAAGGAGTGCAAAAATGAAAGTAATTGAAGAACAATTGAACAATTGAATAATTGAATAATTGATGTACTATTTTCAACTGGTTGAAATTATTAAAGAAAGAATTAAATCTATATCCGACTGCTCTCTGCTGTACCCGATGCAAACAATTTTTATTTTGCATAAAGAGCGGCATTCTTATGACCAGCTTTCGTCAGCGCAGCTCTAACGTAAAGGTACACGAAGGAAGAGGAACGATGGGACCTTGAACAGGAGAATCACGCATTGCTCGTCCACTGTAATTCCCATCACTGCTATCCCTTCAGATAAGGATTGGTGCATGAGGCTAGGGAAACAACAATGGCTCTCTCGAAGAACATTGTCCCAAATGTGAATAAAGTACGAGACAGGATATAAATAGACTCGGCATACTTCTCCGTCTTTTCTGTTTGATGAAATCCGCAAGTTTAGCCGGAGTCGAATTTCACATTGATCAAAAAAGCGGGATCGAACACACCAACTTTCTCGCATGCTACTACTCTACCGCTTTAGCTGCTTGTGCAATGCGCTGTGGATGTGCTGAGAAGTCGTCTCGGGACTCATTAGAACACTATGGGCCTCTTGTTTAGCGCTAAAGCAAGCGTTCGTAGAGCGTGTTCATCCAATATACCAATATGTCAGAGTACCGAACACACAGTGCTTGTCGCAAAAGACTGAGACTCTGGACTAAGATTGTCTGCGGTTTACGACACGCTAGAACGATCCGGCACTTATCCTTATCTGAAGCTTTCTTTCCTCGAAGATCGTTTACAATTGCATCGAGCTTCGCACGCGCACAAGGCTATAGACAGCTTTCTGTGTATTTAACGACATGCATACACGTAAGTATATGTACACGTGTCATCTTTCTCTTCCATTACTGAGTGCCTTTCGTTATATGGTACATTCTACACAGAAGATGATCATGTACATACACATGCGTAATAGTAGCCTGTGAATCACGCAGAGGGTTTCTGTTTGGACTGCGAAACCTTCACAAATAGGGCAGCTCTGTCCAAGTGTACAGGGTACGTCAAGGCTTGTACAACCTACCACTAAATGAGTAGTTCCTCTCCCCTCGATTACATTTCTCTCACGGAGGGGAACACCTATGAAAAAATGACACAAGTTTCGTTATTAGAATTTCTCCAGTGTATGCAATAGATTTCGAAAGGTAAAGCATTCTTCTTACCCTGTACGCAGCTTGGAAAGGGTTGCAGTTCTGAGTAGAGAGCGTGCACACACGTGGTACCGGTCCTTGGTGAGGTAAGAGGCCGAGTCCAATGATTAGGAGCTTGCTGAAGGCGAGTATACCCGCGTGCCCGCGGCCTAGACGCGCGTATGCAGCATTAGTGGTCGTGGAATAGATCCAATGGGCTTGTGTAATCTTGTTATTTTCTAGTGATGCATTTATTCAAGCTCAACAACAACTAGCCCGATGGACTAGTGAGGACGGAGTGCAGCACCGGCCACCACAGCAGCCGCCGCCACCTGCAATGACTGGTGGTGGCACGATGCAGTTGTTGCAGCAACACCGGCAAGGCCAATGCGAACATCACCAACAGTTGCAACAGCAACAACATCACCATAATCACCATGCTCAGCCATTGCTGCAGCAACAGCAGCAGCAGCAACAGCCGCAGCAGCAGTCGTCACTACAGCATCAATGTCAACAACAACACCAACTGCCGGTGGAACAACTGCCAATACAGCAGCGTGGCTATTATCCATCCCCACCCCATACTGACAACAATGGTCTCGAAAACGACGAGACTGAAAATGCTCAATCCCATCAACAACAAAATTTCCTTTCCGACGTTTGTGGAATCGATGTTAATCACTTGCCTAATATTAACAAATGCCCACTAGACGATACATTTAGTCTAGATTGTAACATAAATAATGGTTCCCCCAAAGAATTAAATACCAACAACATTAGTGATAACGAAAATACTGCCCTATTGCCCCCTTCGCATTTTCCCGAATACAAGCATTGATAATTATTAATCGATGACAGATAGTGTCTGTAAAACATAGTGATGTGATTTAATCTTGAACTCGCATTTTATACTGAATAGTGTAAATATAACGATAAACTTATTCGATCGCGGCAGCGCAAGAACAACAACTCGGAAACAACAACAACAGGCAACCCTAAATTATAATGAATTAAAATAATCTATATGAAATGTTTATTAATAAACATTAGTAAAGCGATTTACTCAAAGATATGTGTCGTTGTAACTTCATTGTACGTACCTTCCTATGTATGCTTTTCACTTCGAATCGTGTCTTTTCATTTTAATCGAGTTTCCAAACGAATCCAACCTACATATCGATGAAAAGTAAGTACCTTTGCAACATTTTTTAAAATGATTTAAAGTACACCTGAACTCATAATCTCCGCGGATCAGAAGCCAAGTATAAATTCAAATTTCCGTTCGAGAATCGAAAGAACCGCGCGTTCGAGAATCGCAATCGATTTATCCGATAATCAAAAGAATCGCGCGCACCACGCAGCTAACTTCACCGTCGCCAATTTCAATTGAATTTTCCACTTATCGATTATAATGTCACTTAAATATTATTCTCATATTAAAATCGTAAAAAAAAACCTTTAAATATCTAAAAACCTTTATAATACACTTTTTAATTTAACATTTAACTACCTACATAATGAAAATAACTTTCGATCACACGTTTTGTACATGCATTCTTCAGCTACATTCATGATAGATCCACTTGCGGACGCATGCGCTTTGGAAATCGGTCTTTGTAGAGCATCGTACGTAGTTTCGTCTCTATAAAAATCCTTTTTGCTATCGTGTTCCATGGTGCAGGAACACTGAGGATGGTTCAGGGTGTTGGTTTGTTAACGGAGCGCTGGTTGATGGACTTTCTCGCTTCGTGCCCAGCAAGAGATACAAAATTTGATTAGGAACCACGGTGAGGAATCCTCGTTGCTAGGACCGTGGATCGGGTTCCGAGGACGGTGTTGAACGAAACAGGAAAGAACGACGAAAATCGATCTGATTGACGTTCCCATCGTTTCTCAGAGCCTCTCTCAGAAACATGCCTTCGACACATTCTTGAATCGTGCCGCACGATTCACGGTGATCGTTGTCTAGTTGGTAAAGATGTGCGACACGCGAGTTTGAGCCTCACCGTACGATGCAGTCCATTTATTGGACCGGGAGGCTGCTGTCTCGGGCGATATGGAACGGTATATCAAATTATACAGCTTGCGCTGACCCTAACGTGAACAAACGTCACGAGGCATCATTTATATCAGCGGTATGTGGTTTTCCCAAAGACTTCTCGCGAGGACGTATACGCAAGGGTCAGTTCGGTGACGACGCTTGGTTCAGTGCCAAATTCAAGGCTGTCGAAGTAATAGGTAATGCTCATCGATCACCCTACTCTTCCTCGTTGTTTACGTAGAGCCCTCCACCTACTTAACCCTTTGATAGCTAATGTCAATTGGTCGCATTAATCCTCCGTATTTTTTCTATAGAATCCTCCACCTAGTTAGCCTTTTGACCATGTACAGCCCATAGGCACCCAATGAGAGGTGTTCTCTTGGTGCAAACATAACACCCAATACAAGATATTGTTCACTTCTGGAGAGAAGAGACTCTGCAGGAATGTCAGTCAGGTCAGCCTAGGCACACGCGCTTATACAGTTGAGTCATAAATATTTTTGCTATTTGCTGAGTAGATTACAATGTACATTAAACAAGTAAGCATTCAATATGGGGATTACGCAAAGCTAGAAGCTTATCCCTTTTGCCTCTGTGCAGTCACGAGTCTCTTCTCTCCAGACGTGAACAATACTTGTTTGCATTGAACACAGTGATTTCGAAACGTTTACTTTGCAACAACTTTGTTACTGTAGTCAAAGGGTTAATGCTTTCTTTATTGTGTTCTCTTCTCTTTGGTTCAGTCTATGCTATGCGTATCAAGGAATTAGACGTTTCTCTCAACTTTTCAGGTGTAGCTGACGGCGTAGGGGGATGGAGGCATTACGGAATCGATCCAGGAGAGTTTTCTAGCTTTTTAATGAGAACTTGCGAAAGACTGGTTTCCATGGGCAGGTTCACGCCTTCAGAACCAGCCGGTTTATTAGCACGTAGTTACTACGAATTACTAGAAAATAAACAACCCATATTAGGTATGAAAAACGTCCGTTTCTCTTAACTAGAAACCCTTGGAAATTCATTGCAATGTCTGTAATATCTAAGGACGTTGTTTTAGGTAGCAGCACTGCATGCGTTATAGTCCTTAATAAAGAGACGAGCAGCATTTACGCGGCCAATATCGGCGACAGCGGTTTCGTAGTTGTAAGGAAAGGGGAAGTAGTTCATCGTTCTTCCGAACAACAACACTACTTTAATACTCCGTTTCAATTGTCTCTTCCACCTCCAGGACATTCTGGTCTGGTACTTAGCGACAGGTATATTATTTTCCATACAGACAGAAACGAGGAGGAGCATTAACACTTTGAACGCCACGTCTCCCAGAAATGGGAGACGAAAATATTTGTCTGCATTTATTAGATTTATTTGTAGCAAATGGTTAGGATGTACAAAATGCAAGAAGGTTGGAAAAGTACTTTCAGTGTCATACAATTTGTGAGGTTGCTAGAAGGGGCATTCAAAGTGTTACAATTATCGAGAGAGATATCTCGTATACGTACAAGAAATTTCCATAGATGGACGCATTGATATATGTACATATGTGTGAACCAACGTTCCTATTCGTGCTTCAGTCCAGAGTCTGCAGATACGTCGAGTTTTGGGGTCGAAGACGGCGATGTAATTCTGCTGGCGACCGACGGGGTCTTTGACAATGTGCCTGACCAACTGCTTATCACAGAGATGCGTAAAGTTCAAGGGGAAAGAGATCCTACAAAAATACAAGGTGTTGCCAATACAATAGCTTGGATGGCTCGTAGTTTAGCTTTCGACGGCGCATTTATGTCTCCATTCGCCCAAAGTGCTAGAGAGAACGGAATTGACACTATAGGTATGTAATGCTATTAATATGCTGAACGCACCACAGAAAGAATGCTTCGGTTTCGATCGACTCGATCGCTTACAATACAAATGACTTTTCAATAAAAAATACATACGATTTATTCATAGTATACATTTCACAATTTCTTATATCTTACGTTATGTACCTATCTCTTATACTTTGGTGGTGACTTTGCAATAACTTTATCCTTCTATATAGTACCTTAAATATTGTTCAATTCTTCCACTTAAAACGAACAGCTTAAACCAATGCATTGCTCGATAAAATAATTATTAGACAAAGAAAAGCCAATGAACTTGATAATAGATTTTAAAAAATAAGATGCTTTTCTTTATTCCGAATGAGATACTTAGTGGTGACAGTTTACTTTTTAGAGATAAGTCGAATGAATCGATAACTGTGAATATGCATAATGTATTTTTCTTTTTGTATTTTTCAGGTGGTAAGCCAGACGACATTACAGTGCTTTTAGCAACGGTGGCAATATAATAAAATATGTACAATAGAATCTTGATCATTGTATTATAGTCCATGTCATTGCGTATATGTACCTAGTTATACATCATTATATCCTGTTATGATAATCATTTATTATTTAAATCGAAATAAATGGTTTTGTAAATCAGTTTTTCTATTTTATCGATTTCATTCGCAATCGTAAAAACAAGCGAGCAATAAATGCACCGAATGGTCAATAGTTTTGCGTATCGTCGGCCAAACGATATGATAACTATATATTGTATAGCACAATAACATAACTACGTGACACTGTAATGCGTTATGGATAGAATGTTTAAAAAATAATGATAAGATGTAAGAAATATCATAAAAATTAATCGTAAGAGGTAAATTCATTGAATCTTTTTTGCAAACAGACTCAGCGTGTGTGTGTGTGTGTGTGTGTGTGTGTGTGTGTGTGTGTGTGTGTGTGTGTGTTCCTATGTGTCCGCGCGCGTGTGTGTAAATATATATATTAGTACTTACATATTAATGATATACAATGTGTACATACAGTAATATGCCAAACTAAGTTAAACCATTTTATTTAATTGCAATGGTCATATAAATAACAATTTTACCTAGTATTTACAAAATGACTATTATTTGGTAAGTTATGAATAATTATCCGGGTGGAAATTCATTGCAATGAATTTGGCTTCTCTCGCTGATATACATTTTAGTCGCAAAAGGTTCGACCAATGTATTTCTCTAGTACACATTACGGATGCATTCATTTGATTGGCAATTTACGAATACATCACAGCTTTCGTCACCAAACGAAAAGAGCAACGAATCAATTCCCATTAATAACTATACATTGTGTTATACACAATGTATGTATGTGTGTGTATATATATATATAATATATAGTTATATTACAACTTATTAGACTCTGTTTCCCATTCATACGTATAAGCCACAAACACCAGCAGAAAAAGCAATGCTATATTACAGTTTATTAAACATTTACTGGTTTTTATGAAATTATAACGCACAAGTACCTTGTAATATTTCGTTTATCAAATGCCCATAGAAAAGAAAAGAGACTGTGATGTATTCTATCATCATTAGCAAGTACCATGCATTTTGCTGACCGAATACGTTTTCAAATAACAACCGAGGTAAAAACCCAATAACTCGTCTAAGATAGCTGAATAAATAAAAAATATTTACATCGCTTGATAGCAAAAGGTTTTTACACTAGAATGTTTTTTTTTTTGGAATCAGGGGTTTCAATTTCATAATTCTGGAAAAAAATAAAAAATTAATACACACCTTGTAACACGAACAATTCGTTTTCAACAGAAGGTATTACAGATTAAGGACATAAGGGTTGCAACTTTCTATGTTTAGTTAAAATTGTATATTATTCAGACACAATAGTGTAGCAAAAATTTATACTGTGCACAATATTAGTAACAATCATGAAAACAGCAATTGAACAAAATTTATCGAAACGAAATACATTTCTCTTAATTAATTAATAAGAATAAAGAAAAGTCAGAAATAAGACAACCGAAATAATTTTTACGAATATACTTGAAATTTTGTACTTTGTAGGTGTTTTGTAAATTAATATATCTATTACAATCACTACAAATAATTGTAAAGATACAGAACACGGAAATATGCTTCCTTTTTTTCCCTTTTCATACATTCAATTCTGAAAATCGTCAGTATTATAAATGTATCACAATAGTCGATTATCTGAGAAATACTGTTTCCATTTCTAATTATATCGGCGTGTATTACACTTAATACCGAAGTTTCTTGCGTGAAAAATTGTAACCCCTGTAAAAATTTGGAAGTCTTATCGTCGTTATAGATGTTCTCCATACTTCGCATAGTGTCGTAGACAATGGTAATTACTTAATAGTTTTTGTTAGTAACTGGGGAAAATCAAGGAACAATGTTGTATATCTAATAATAGAAAAGTTTACTTGATATGCCAATCGGTAAGAGATGGTTCGGAAGCAGGACCTTGAATTTCAAATCACTGCACATTGGCTTCTTGTCCCCAATTGAATCTCTCGGGACGGTCTTCGGGTGGTGGTGTATAATCTGGATCCTCTGGATGTGCGTCGAACAAAGTCTTACTGCCGGCAAACCATGACACCGTTGTTAATCATTCGAATACATATTTGCTTTCTTATTGGACAGTGGAACTTACAGTATTTGTGGAGTTTTAAGAACTCGGAAACCTCCTCTTACACGTGGAAATACATCTTCTGCAAAATAATACATATGTCCTACAGCCATTCCAACTAGATCTACCCATATCGTATTGCCAAGAATTACAGTGAACCCAAGAAGCACACAAGGCAAATATGGAGCCTAAAATAGACGAAGAAAAGTTACTTTTTTCTTAGTTAAATGAAAACTTGTTCAAACTTACTTGAAAGTTTATCAATCCAAAAAAGTTGAGCCTGACAAATGGGTTTCGTCTCGACCATACGTAGACCAACATAATTGTGAAGGCGTGACCCAGGAACAATAAATTAACAAAAAATGCAAACACCTGTCGTTCTAGTTCAGGAAATGTTCATTTCTCTAGAGAAAAAAAAGTATTTAACACGTTCCATGCCTAGCTATTTTTGCTCACAGCCTAAATGGAATGTTTAACGTATATCATCAATGGTACATATGGCATGGAATGTGTTAACTAGAACAATATTAAAGGATACAATCATGCATATGCCCCCAAAAATGAACATCATCACAAAGTCTGCCGTTCTGCTGCGAAACGACCCTTCCTCCAACATCCGACAATACCGGTACGTAAAGACCATGTTGAAGAAGAAATTGAAACCCATGTTCCCGAAGAACAAAAATGTTGTTATTAATCTCCATACCTGAAACGTTCAACGGTGTATGAATGAACCGTTCGAGAGAACGCGTATACAGGGGTGTTCAGGAAAAT
Source organism: Halictus rubicundus (assembly GCF_050948215.1). Classification (NCBI taxonomy): domain Eukaryota; kingdom Metazoa; phylum Arthropoda; class Insecta; order Hymenoptera; family Halictidae; genus Halictus; species Halictus rubicundus. Next base: position 2,643,592 of record NC_135159.1, on the reverse strand, counting down.
TTGTTGCAGCTGATTTTTCTGTTATATTGTGATAAAAAATCGTCTCTGAAATTTTCCCCCACCGTGTAAAACTCTGTAACATTTTCTTACCTGATATTGTTCTATTATCAGTGTAGGATTAAAATATAGTCGAAACGGGGATACCAAGTCTAGTTGCTGTAACCACAAAGAACTCGATCAGTATATGGTTATTTCACGGACACCGGTGTGTTCGATACACGCGACAGAATTTCTCTGGTAGATTTGTTTTTACTAACCACTGCGAGAGTCGTGATGACACAAGCTGTTGTATAAGCTCGTGTCACCACAGGCATTTGCATGTACTCTTCCCGAAACGTTTGATAGGCCATCGGTGTGATAATTCAGATCTTCCGTACACCCAAAGACCAATATTCTTTCCAGGCTTCTCGTCTCTTCCGCTCGGATTAATCGTCACATGTTGCTCGTCACTGTGCGTTATCTAAATGTAATCGTTACCCACATCACGACAAATTTGTTATGCTCGTTAGTTTCGTACACGTAATACGTGAAACTCGTCCCGATCGAATGACGTGATCTCTCGAATTCACGGCCGTCGCGCTATCGATAATGCCCTCGGTCTTCTTCTTTTCCGTTCCGCTAAAACCTCTTCGAATTAATATATATATTGTTCAACGCCTTTTAACAAAATCTACGAGTCATCGCGCGATTATCTGAACTGCAAACAAACACGGTATCGTCGAATCGCAGTGTTAACTGTTAATTCAAATTATTGCGTACGCGTTCCGAACGAAGTATACGGAGAAACGGTTAACATAGAAATGGAAAGCATAGCGATTAGACTATGCGTGCACTTTGACACAGCGGAATATATCCGGAAAGTATTTTGTTCTGGATCATTCGGTGTTAGTGTTTGAAAACACGATGAAAGGAAATTCCCGATACTCATCGATGGTCATTGTTGAACAGCAAAAAAATTTTCGTTAATGATATGAATTTTTCTTTTCTTGAGAAAAATATTCGTTGTGTGGTGCTCTCGGATTTCGGTACTCAAATGAATCGAACGCGTAATAGTTTTTCTGTTTTTCAATGCAGTGAGATTTTAAATTGTTCATTCGATGCACACGTTTTCCCGCTCAAAGTTAAAGAGCGTGTGCCGCCATCTGAACATTTGTCAACATATCTGACAATAATTTATCGGATTGTATGGAGGCGTGGAGGTTATTCCCTTGATTCGTCGTTTGAAATGTTAAGGAGATACTAAAGTATACTAAAAGCTCCGTTGATTAGACGATCGTTGCATCTGTGGCTATTTAAATATTTTAATATTTCTCGCTAACAGCGGAATAGCGGTGTCCCGTTGCATTCTGTCCGCCTGTCACAATGACATCGAAGACTGAAGCTACTTTGGAACATTTTTATATATTCAATGGAACCTACGCGAAAAAAGAGGGAGAGGTAAGTACATTGAATTCAGACTGTAAAAAACGATTTTTCGAGTGATACCTTCGATCCACATAGGTTTGTGTAATGTGTAAACGAGTCACTCTGTATCCTCTGTGCAGGAAGAGAAAAAAATACTTTACTACCATCCAGAAAGGGATTTGGATGTACAAATCAAAAATATAGGGCTCAGCGAAGCGATAATCAAATTTGCAGAGTATGTATTCTTTACGGAAGCCTCGAAGTTTTTTATTGAAGAAATTAACAAGTTGTTTCATCATTAACGTTTTCAGATCCTTCAATCCTGGACAGTCCTGCGATTATTGTCACACGCATAAAACTCGACAAATATACTATCAGCCGGAACCAAACTTTTGGATGGTAATGGTAAGTTTCGGACAACCATTTAAAAAAAAATATTCTTTGTAAGACATTAAATACGTACAATAAATTTTCAGATTGTTGGTCTGCCGTACATGTGCAAAGAAAAAGATGGAAACACATATATAGAATATCAGCACGACGAAGTGTCCAGCAGTGTTTGTCAAGCCATATTAAAACAAGCGTATGTTATGTTTAGACTGTTCATGGGCTCGTTCGACACAATCATTAATGAACCAGAGTGCGGCTCTATAACATTACTAAAACACAAACTTGAACACTTTTATTCTAGGGTAAATATGTCCTCATTAATTCACAGTATTTTGGGTTTATTATCAAAAACATTATAATAAATTTCATTTACAGTATCTGATGTCCTTGAAAATACATAACAGCGACATTCTAGATGTATTTCAAGGTCTACAATTTTTACCTCTTGATAAGATAACGTTTTTACGGGTGCAATGCTTTATGAATCTTATAGAAGCTATGTTTTCACAAGTGAAGTACACAGCATTCTTGTATAATGATCAAGTTGTCTGGTCAGTAATAATTAACATTAATTGATATAATTATAATCCATTGCGATCGTTAACAATAATACGATTATCGTTATACAGGAGTGGCTTGGAACCTGAAGATATGCAAGTGGTCTATAATTATTTGGTAGGGACACTTTTGCAGGCTCATCTTGAAAAAGAATTGCATGGTGGTTCGATGCCTAGAAATTCCCCTTCACCATTCACTAGTTCACACTATGGAAAGTTAGTATATTTGTGTAACGACATATTCTTTTGCGGGGGAGGCTTAATCATCGAAATATTAACTTTACAGGTTCGTTACCGGTCCATCGAATATTAACGAGCCAAATTTAATTGGAAAATCACCGACAGTGTTTATAAATTATTCCACGAAACCGATCTCTTTGTATTTGGTAGTTTATAGGGCGTTGAGTGCGACGATATGTCTTTTCGTTGATAGTGAGTATTTCGAAAATGATTATCAATGTCAGTATTTTAACCGAGTACACGAGAAATGATTACACGCTTCGTTCGCAGGTAAAACTAGTTTGTTGATAGATTTCTTTAAAAGTCTCGACAGTTTTCTTGGTCCACAATTAACTACTCTTGTTAGCTCAGTTGCAGAACAATGTGCTAAACACGTAGTAGTCACACCAGAGTCTTGTACAAAGTACCTGTATTTTAATAAACTCAATTTAGCGTATAAAAGCACGATACATCTGGATAACAGACGATGTTCTAACGTACTCACAACACCTGAAGTATTGAGGGTTATCACTGATATATACAATGACACGAATAAGTTGGTATATTTTGTTAGATTAAGTGTAATCTAATCTTCGTATTGGAATATATATATATACATACGTAAACATATATTTTGTCTGGTTGTAGACTGAAAGAAGCTGGCGAAATTGTGATCAAAACCATGAGCGGTTATTGGGTTGTAGGCAAGCTATCGAACTTGAGGGAATTTTTTGTAGTTATTCAGCAAAAGAGTGCAAACTTTATTGAGATAGAAGGTACGTAGTGCGGAATCTTCTGATCATTTACCGATTCACCGAAAGCTAATGCAATTATATCCCTTTCAGAGGAGGTGAAAAGACTGTGCGACAAACAACTGAAAAGTATATTTTTCCATTAACGTCCGAGATATCGTGTAGCTCCGTAAACTTTCACACGATTGTTAAACCATTTCAATCGTGCACAAACAGTACTATATATACATACATATATACAGGACGCCCCAAAAATGTTGTACTTTGAAAAGGGTGATTACTGAGGTCATTCGAAGTAATTTTTTCCTTTGCGAAAATATTCTTTGTTGAGGAATCATTAACGAAAAACACGTTCCAATCATAGCGTGGCGTAGGCATTGGGTGAGCCGGAATTCGACTGGAAGCCACGCTTTGATTGGAACGTGGTTTGGACCTAAGGAATCACCCTTTTCGAGGAGGTACAACATTTTTCAGTCACCCTGTATATATACGTACATATATATTCCAACATGTATCACTGTAATAATAGGAAGCTACATAATTTATACATCAAATTTACTGTAAAATATAAATTCTGTACATACATTATATATATTTTTAATATATTCAAACTGCTTGATTAGCGGGTGTTCTTCGAATAATTCAGTGATTATTATAAAAATATTTATTAAACTTCGCTTTATCTCGCTAACGTTAATCAAGCGATTCTTCTTCCTCCGTGTCTTTCTTTTTCTGAACAATGTTCGAGAATTTTTTGAACTTTGCAACGAAAAAACCGTCCATATTATGTACATGTGGATAAAATCTTTTTGTCAACTTCAACGAGGGATGAAACCTGTGTTGTCTGTAGCTGGTGAAACCCTCCGTACCAAATTCCAGGCCAGTAGGAACCAGTCGAACGTCACGTTTCTTAAGAGCATAATCCACGACCCACTCGTTCTCCTCCGGAAGAATCGAACAAGTCGAATAAACAATAATTCCGCCCGACTCTGAACGAGCATTCGCACAGTCTATAGCTGATAAAAGCAACTCTCTCTGCAACGTGCAACAACGTTGTATGTCCACCTCGTCCTTGTTCGTTTTAACGCTAGGATCTTTGGAAACAACACCGGTGCCAGTACATGGTGCGTCCAAAAGAACTCTATCGAAACCTTTGATCACCTAAACACAATTGAATACATAAATATCGAATATACATCGTATATGTACATACAAGTAAATTTTTACTCACCGAAGGCATTTTCCGGCCATCGTAAGTACAAATAACAGAATTCACGATGCCGAGCCTGTGGAAATTACCAACTACAGCCTTTATTCTGTCCTCGTTCGCGTCGTTCGAGAAAAGTACACCAGTATTCTTCATGAGTGCTGCTATATGCGAAGACTTTCCACCAGGTGCGGCGCACATGTCCAGAATTCTTTCGTTTTCCTTTGGTTCCAAAGCCATAACCGGTAGAAAACTAGACGCACCTTGTAAAATATAATGTCCTGCCAGATATTCTGGCGTTGCACCCATCGGGACTTGAGAAGAGTACACTACCAATCCGACTTTAGTCCACTTTCCTATCGGGTCCAGATTGACTCCTCTATTGATCAAAGCCTGAAAAACTCGATCGTTGATAAAAAAAACTGGCAAAGTATATAGAGGAAAAAATTTAATAAGTCGAAAATACTTCTGCTAAGTCGCGACGACGCGTCTTCAACGTATTCGCTCGTAGCGTCATGGGCCTTTGAACTTCGCTCGCCTCTAAAAATTCCAGCAGTTCGTCCAGCGGGAATATCTGCATCAGTTTCTCCATTAAAAAGTTATTATAACTGTAGTACATGCACAAATCCTTCCTAAGCAATTCCATGTACTCCGAACGAGACCTACGAAATAAGAGACAGAGACAAGAAGACATTCGTGAAACTGGCAGCTAATCAGACATACCTATTCACATCGCGTAATCTTTTGAAGTCTGACAAGATCATAACGACATCCTTTATACGCTGTTGGATATCCTTAAGATTAGTTTCATTCGCAAGCTCTTCCTCGGTAGGAAAGAGGAAGTCACTTTGCTGTGTCATCATATCGTTCATCTCCTCTTCTGCCATTTTTCTAAAATTGTAAGAAGAGTCAGCTAGAATGAAACATTTAGCCAGATTGATCTACAAACGATATTTACTGTTCTTTTGCTTGTTTCTTCTTTAATCTCTTATTTGCTTTTTCTATAGGTAGCAGATCATCGTCGGCATCATCCTTATCTTCACTCTGATCTGTATCTTCGTTCTCGTCAGATTCCATACTCTGATCAAGTTCATCGCTATCTGGCTCTTCGTTACTTTCTACAATATCATTTTCATCTTCTCCATCGCTGTCTAATAATTTCATTTTTGCACTTTCATGCTGTTCATCCTCCATGGCTTCTTCATCCTCTGATTCATTGTCATTGTCATCAAACTGCATTTCATTATCTTCGTCGCTTGATTCGTCATTTTTAATTGTTACATGTTTAACAGATTTCTTCTTTTTTTTCTTCTGTTCGAGCACATGTTCAACATCCTAAGACAAAAATAAATAGGCTATCAATATTATTAGCAATACAGGGAGTTTAACTATTAAATAAAAAAGTTTACATTTCCATTTATTGCATCTTTTGTTTCTTGGTGTTGCTTCTTCTTTTTCTTTAGCCGTTTGGATACATCCTTCACGTTCTAACGAAAGAGCAAAACGCGTACAATTAATATTTTTTACAACACAGTAATTTGAAACGCTAGATAATAAGTTTACTTACATTTATGGCATCTATTTTCTCTTGCTTTTTCTTTTTCAATACCTTTGCGTGTTCCTTCAGTTTCTGTTGTTTCAATAGTCTCTTCTTTGCCCGTTGTCTTTGCCGATGACTCAAGTGTGTTTCTTCTTTAACTACAAAGCAAAGCGAGATATTTCTATTTACGTTATAATTTTGATCAGCTCTTATACTGCATAACATCCAGCAAAAAATTTATCAGAAGAAAGTGTCGAACGAGAATGATCAAAAAAGAATGTCACAAGCGTATTAAAGAGATCTAACAAAAAACACTACGTACCCAGAACTCCTTTTGGGAATGTTGGATCACCCTGCTTTTTCGCTTTCCTCCCTCGACCGGTCGGAACCGCTGTTCCGTCGAATTTTGCTTTTCGTCCCATCTTTTCCCAGATTTTCTAATTGAAACTCGTTCAAAACGAACACGCGTCAGACATAACCTATCATTTATATTTACCACGGCACAACCATGTGCGCGCTCTACGTTTCGTAAGTGTAACCAACCCTGAAAATGAACACGATTTTCAGTGGTTTTATTTTCGAAAATATCCCTATATAGACTTGTCACCAATTTAATGTTTTTCTTCGTCAATGCACGGGTGCACGTGGTGCTTCGTAGATACAATGTTCGGTGTTGTATTTTGACACGTTTGCGAGTAAATCGTTAGAAATGGCAATAGTGAAGCAAGAAGCGCATCGACCAGGTGCATTTAAGCAGACGAACAAGCCACACAAAACTGGAAGACATCGTAGCAAAGGCTCGATAAGTAGCGATGTTAAAGGTAATGTTGTTTCTAAACGTGTCCATTTCAGGTTATGTTTCTCGAACTTGCCCTGTAGTCAATTATGTATGTACGTTATTCGATAGGCAAAGTCAGTGTAAAAGTTTTGTCAAAACGTGTGCACAAGAACCTCGGGAAAGAAGCTCGAAGGCACCAGTCGTCTCAAATTCGAAAAAAGAAGAGAGAAGATGTGCTGCAACAGAAAAGAAATCTGGGAGGATCTAATTCCGCTCCGATACTTGTATGTGTCATTCCACTGCAGGAGAGCTTAGATGTTCAGAACATGTTGTCTGTACTAACGAAAGCAGACGAGAATGCAAATGTAACTACTAGTCCTTGCGGCACAACGCATATAAGGTATACCACCAAAAATTCTAAATTGTACTGCTAAAAATACAAGGTAATCGATTGTTAAATTATTTGCGACAGTGTACCAAGATTCAAGCAACGGTTCTCCATTATTATACCACCTGTTGGTAACGTATTCGCTACATTGGATGCAACGAAGGTAGCCACAACCGTTCTTTTTGTTGTTTCTACTCTAAATGGTCAAGGAGATGAAATTCTTGATGATTGGGGGCAAGAAATCATCATGTCTTGTGTTGCTCAAGGATTGACTGTTCCGGTAGTCGCATTGACAAATCTTGAGAATATTCACATAAAGGTATTATAATGAAAATGATCCCATCAGTTGGCGTAAAGTGTAATATTAATTCTTTACATGAATTTGTTCGCAGAAACGTCAAGATTATAAGAACCGTGTACAGGCCGCGATTGAGAAGTGGCTTCCAGAGGAAAAGATTTTTCAGTTGGATACAGCTACGGATGCCTTGAACGTTCTAAAAAGAATCGGCTCTCAGAAACAGAGAATCGTAGCCTATAAGAACAAAAGGCCGCATTTGTTGGCTGAAGAAATAAAGTTCAACTCTGACAAGGTGAGCTGGAGATTATTTCTTGCGAGAACGAAACTGTATCTGTGAACGATACGCGATTTTTCGTGTTGAATAACATGGCCTCTACTTCAGGCCTCTACCGATTTGGGCACTCTCATGGTGTCAGGATATCTTAGAGGGATACCCCTATCTGTCAATGGATTGATACACATACCTGGACTTGGAGATTTTCAAATGTCACAGATGGATGCTCCTACAGATCCATATCCGATGGAAACGAAGCAGAGAAAACGCAACGACGCAATGGACGAAGAACCTTATGTCAGGTTCCTTGATCGCGCAGATCCAAAGAAACAAGTAAATACACAAACAAGAACGACAGGATTACTTCATGACGATAAAATTAAACGTACAGTTTTGCTTGTCTAGGAATGTCTAGACAGTGAGAATACTCCTGATCCTATGGACGCTGAACAAACGTGGCCCACGGAAGAAGAAATGGCCCAGGCTGAAGCCTCTAGAAAGAAGAAAATTGTGAAGAAAGTGCCCAAGGGAACGTCCGAATATCAGGCAGCTTGGATCCCCGACGAAGATGGAGGTATTTCTTCGATTAACCAATGTTTAGTACATTTATAATAAATATATGATATTTCAGAGGAAGTGGACGATGAATATTCGGACGAGGAATCGGAGGATGGTATGTCTGTGGACGAAGCAAAGTCTCAGGAAGACAGTGACGAAGAAGCAGAAGAAAACGAGGAGGAATACGAGACGATTACAGTCTCGGAAGCTGCTCCGGATGAGCAAAAATATGATCAGGATATGGACATGATAGAGGAAAAGGCGGCCATAGAAAAACTGAAATGTACGTTTGTCGCATTGGCAGATGCATCGTTTGTTTGAATTGGTGTAATTAAGCGAAACTATGTTCCGAATGCAGTGGCAAAACTGGATGCACAATTCCCCGACGAGGTGGACACACCGCAGGACATGCTAGCTAAAGTTCGATTCCAAAAGTATCGTGGGTTGGAATCGTTCAGGGTAAGTCCGTGGGATCCGAAGGAAAATCTCCCCCTTGATTACGGTCGAATCTTCCAGTTCGAAAACTTTGATAGGACAAGGAAACGTGTATTCAAAGAGTCACAGGAAACAGTAGGGGCTATGGTAAATTAATCGATGACACTGTCCAATAAATTACACATTAAGTATAAATGTACATACGTGTATATTGTTTATTACAGCCTGGCTGGTACATCACGATCCACGTTGCGAATGTTAGACGGGACCTTTTTACTGCATTCTGTGCCCTAGAAAATCGTCCATTGATAGTTTTCGGTTTACTGCCCAACGAACAAAAGATGTCTCTTCTAAACGTTGTGCTGAAACATACCAACCTTAGCATGCAACCAATGAAATCTAAACAGCAATTAATATTTCAATGCGGTTTCAGAAGATTCACCGCGTGTCCGATATTTAGTCAGCACACGAATGGGAACAAGCATAAGGTGGGTTTCTTCGAGGTCTACGTGTATTGTCGTTATCCCTAAAATTTAATATTTGTTTCAGTATGAGCGATACTTTCGACCAGAGATGACTCTTGTAGCAAGCATGTATGCGCCAATCACTTTCCCACCGTGTCCTGTTTTATGCTATCTTGAAAGATTAAATGGATCGTTGGTAAGAATCGATGACAGTCGTCTCTAATCATTCGTCGAATTAATGAATTATGTTTAATGTTTGATATGTGAACAGGAACTGATAGCAACTGGCAGCGTTTTGTCTGCGAATCCAGACAGAATCGTCGTAAAGAGGGTTGTTCTCAGCGGTCACCCCTTTAAAGTACATAAACGATCAGCTGTTGTAAGATTTATGTTCTTTCACCGGGAAGACATAAATTGGTTCAAACCGGTCGAATTACGAACAAAATATGGCCGTAGAGGACACATTAAAGACCCACTAGGTAAATTGTAACATGTTACGAACATATATTTTATACTTAATACTTTTGCGTCAAGTCAAACACGAGTGCTAATTAAATATGATTTACTATAAATTACTTCCCATGTTTAGGTACGCACGGTCACATGAAATGCGTGTTTAACGGCCAGTTGAAGTCGCAGGACACAATTTTGATGAATTTGTACAAACGAGTCTTTCCAAAATGGACGTACGAACCGTTGTTATTAACGCGTTCGTCCGATAAAGAAGAAAGCGGCATGAATGTGGATTAAAATTAATATTATCTAGTATTTTAATGTACATTCGAACATCCGTACATAGAATATTGTGAAATAAAATGTTTTCGTAATTCTAGAAATTGTAGTGACTAATGTATTCATTCGTATGCGTCTTTACTGTAATCGATAATAGATCGCGTCACGTGTCACAATTGATTCTATTTGACTCAAAAACATTTTTTTTCTATCGTTCAAAAGAGTACACCTTACTAGAACAATATTTAGACAATGGACTTGGACTCTGCCTACATTGGTAATTATCAGAATAAAGATAAAGGACGAATGAGATTTTTTTTAAAGAATTCTGAAACGAATATGTATTTTCATGGTGTAGAACCTCTGCTCGATGACTGGTTAGAGGATCTTCGAACGGTCATTAAACAAGAAGAGAGCCTCGTTAGAAACAACGATAAATTTTACATGCCTTTTGTAGGTAATTATTAATGGCTATTCCCTAAGCAATAAATGGATTGCACGTTTCCTTATGTTATGAATTTAATTATTTGCGTAGCGATACCGGCTCCGATCGTCAGCGCAATTTTTCAAATAACAGAGCATTTAGATTTGAGTCCAGATGTCAGATACATTACCATTCACTTGTACGATAGATTCATGTGCAATTATTTTTGGGAAGTGTATAAAGCTGTGTCCATTTACCATACAAAAGATTCTTGGGCAGAAGTCTGCAAAAGGATCTCCAGCCAATCGAAATTGTATCTCATATCTTGCTTGCAGTTGGCTAGCAAGATGGATTCATATTCTAAGAATTTGGGTGTTTCTCAAGTATGTGTAGTATACTCTTTTATATGCATACAGAGGGTGCCTTTGAACATTTTAAAGCATATACATATTTCCTTTAGGTACATCATATTTTAAGGTGGATAGATAAAAAGTCTGACTATAGCCAGAGCATTATTTTCTCAACAGAATTTAAAGTATTTCAAATGGTAGGATTCAAAATACCATTTTGTACTCCGCTAAACTGTGTAGAAGTGCTTCTAGCTGCAACAGGTTTGAGAAACATGCCTAAAATGCAGGATATAACTATAAGTTTATTGGATTTAGTTTATCTACAGGTACAAATTAATTATTGTTTCCTATATGTATATTGTTATTGCATAATTAATAACAGAAGAATGGATCTGTTTGTAGAGAGAAAAGTTGTATTCTCATCTACAGTGCTTGATTCAAGGGCAAACAGCGAAGACTAACCAGGACAAGAGAAATCTCATGACTTTAGAATCAAATGCATTATTTCTAGGAGCATCCATTGTCCTCTGTGCAACATTCTTTACCTATATAGAAGCTCAAACAGCGAAAATCATCGCTTCGAAATTATCAAAGTTGGTGGATATAGAATTGGATAACATATGGGACATGGCTAACATTCTTCTCGTATTGGCAATTCAAGAATAAATATATTTTGTTGTATAAATGTGTTCAGTCTATAAACTCCTGTTTACTCATACAAATATACTTGCGCGAGAAATTCTGGCCAGAATTGACAGACGAATAACTGTAAGCGGGCTTTGTATAGAAAATAATTCTCATTACTAAACGCTTTCGTTTCCTGCAGAACTAACAATTCAAATCATCCACTGCAATTGTGGCCTCTTTTTTCGTTTACAATTAATAATACATCATAAAGCGCATTCTTCCCAAATTAAGAAATTTCATCCAGAAAATATTGAAACATTATTTTTTATTCAGACGTGAATGACTCTTGCCGCTTTTTCCATAAGACACAATGCAAATTTCGGCAAGAATCACATCTGCTCTTCCTTAAAGGATCCGTACAGCGGTAAATACCTCAAACCGTTGGTTAAATTTACCGACAAATCACTTCGGATGTCTGTCGCTAGATGGCGCCGGTATCAACATGCCGATGTTACCATCGGGGTAACACGGGATGTACGGGCAGATGCTTCCTGCCGGAAATTACATGGTGTCTTACGAGGAAAGCTGTAAGAATCATATTCGCTATTTTAAAAAACAATATTTCAATGCTTTCCCGTTCAAATTTTCGAATGTTTAAATAATTAAATTAAAGTTGAATGAATGCACTTTATGCTAGATGTTTCGTAATTTGAAAATAGTTACGAGGTCGCATTGAAAATTTAATAATAACGGTTGATTATCCCACAGAACGGATACTGGAATGATTTTTGCCGGAATCTGTATTGTGTCTTACAATAAAAACGGCAGGAATGGTTAAGAACTATATACAGGCAAAATGAAACTGCACAACACTATAAAGCGAACTTCCATTATAAGAAAAGTTATTTGAAAAACGAAAAATTTCCCCACAATTTGCAATGATCTGTGAGGGAGAAAATGGCGCGCGAGGGGCTCCACCCACAGACACCCCTGGTTTGTGTGATCGATAGATCATTCAACATTGATTTGCAAATATAATATCGTAAATACCAAATGTGACAGCGTAAGTATTTCGCATCAACTTTACGCGAACACATTCAATTCCTTACGTTCAATGCTTCCCATGAATGGAACGAAAATAATTATCTGGCGCCATTTAAAATGTATAAGCGAAGACCTCAAAATGGCCACCAGATGACCTTAAAAATTGGACAAGAAGCTGCCTCCGTGGAATTTTAGGTTATCGTGACGAAAAATCCCATATATTCCGAGGTACCAAAAATCTATGATCATTATTCGTTATGATACTTATGCAGACTGGCAAGCACTCTATACATGTCTCCCTCTCTCTCTCTTTCTCTCTCCCTCTCGCAGAGCATTCATACTATGTATGCTTTCGACTATGGTGCAGAGAATGATTCTGATTCATCGAAAAAAGTATCGCACGGCGAAAACGTGTAAAGCATAAACGGAAAAATCGAGTTCGAGGAAAAAGTGTTTTCTTTTAGTTGGACTCGGCTGGGGTCGGGGATCTCGTACACTCGTAGATCGTGCATGTGAACAGTTTACACACATATGTATAGAAAAGAGAATAGTGTGCACGATTTACCAGAAATCCGCTGTCCGGAACAAAGTGAACGATACACATCATTTGATGCCTGTTTCACGTTTCACCAAGGGACGTAAACGCATGAAAACATTTCCACCGTGAAGAAAGCATACGGCATCCAGTTTCCATTAGCTCGGCCATCGCTCGAAAGAGGCGCCTTCGACGAGCGTTGACACGGACACAGAATCCTATCAGGATGAACCACCGTAATCCTTACTAACGATGTCGTTTAATTGCCATGCATGTTCACCGGTATTCCTATTAATGCACGTTCGAACAGTACCGTTGTCGATTCGGAAGGATGTTCGCCGAACTACGTAAAAAATTGTACGAGCGCATATGATTCATAAGAAAACCCATGCCAAAGTCGACCGTTTCAGGTACGTCATCTTCGCCTAATCGAAAACAAGATACAAACAGAAAGAAAACATCGTAACTCTCCGCGGACCGATCCATATACTGTCGTTTCGCTATTTGTCCGACCATTAACAACTTATCCTATTAATTCTGTAAACAATAGGCGTCTTATACCCGAGATAAACGTTCTTATTTCAAGTGAATTGTTTGAAGGGTCACATACGGAATTCAGTGCACTCTGAGATGTTAGAAGTTGGTCTGAGGGTGGTCCGTGGACGAGATTGGAATTGGGATGACCAAGACGGTGGAGAGGGCCATGCTGGAACCGTTGTAGAAATTGGCAAACCGCCTTCCTCTGGGAATTCGGTTTCAAGTCCCAATCCCTTGGAGAGAACTCCGGACAAAACGGTCATAGTTGAGTGGGACCATGGCTCCAGAAGTAATTACAGAATCGGATACCAAGGAGCTTACGATCTACTGGTGTTCGACAACGCAGCCACCGGCGTTAAACATGCCAACATTATCTGTGATGGATGTAAAAGACACGGGATAATTGGTATCAGATGGAAGTGTGCCCAGTGCTCTGATTACGATCTGTGCACTCAGTGTTACATGGCCGACGTGCACGACTTGAGTCACACGTTCCAAAGATTTCAGACGGCTAACTCCGTCGGGTTGGTCCTTTAGATATTATTCAAACTATTTCGTAATAAATAGCAGGATTAATTTATAATGGATTTCATAGGGTCCAACTAACTCAGAGAACAGGCTGTACTAAAATACCTTTGAAGGGGATATTTATGGGGGCTAAGGTTGTTCGTGGTCCAGACTGGGAATGGGGAAATCAAGACGGTGGAACAGGTACTATAAGCTTTCTACTGGACCAGAAAGTTCCATGATTCTATCGATTTGCTTGATATTTCAGGAAAAACTGGTAGAGTCATGGAAATACGTGGCTGGGACAATGAAAGCAGTCGATCTGTGGCGACTGTGACTTGGTCCACGGGGAGCACAAACGTGTACAGACTCGGGTACAAGGGTTGCGTGGATTTGAGTTACGTAGAGGAAGCCACGAGCGGCATGTACTACAAAGAGCATCTTCCAATCCTTGGTCAACCCGTAATGACCGTGTCCGAGAACGGGAGCAGTTCGACACCAACAAGGAATACCATTCCTTGCATTATGTCTAGTCCGTGTCACTCGACGTTCAACGTTGGGGATAAAATCAAAGTATTGGTCGACGTGGAAACATTGAAAGAGATGCAGGAAGGCCACGGTGGTTGGAATCCACGTATGGCCGAGTATATAGGGAAGGTATAGAACCGATGAAAATATATTCCGCGTTTAGAGTTCGATTCGACCGCCTAATTTCTGTGATTGCACGTTCAGGTTGGCAAGGTCCACCGGATCACAGACAAAGGAGACGTTCGCGTGCAGTTCGAGGAATGCAACAATAGATGGACTTTTCATCCGGCAGCGCTGACAAAGGTCACGTGTAAAGACACATTCTCCCTGGGCGACATAGTTCGAGTGAAAACCGATTTGTCCGCCGTGAAGCTTTACCAACGAGGTCACGGCGAATGGATAGACGTTATGAAGAACGCCCTCGGGAAAACGGGGAAAGTGATCAAGATATACTCCGACGGGGATTTACGAGTAGCCTTGGATGGTCACACGTGGACGTACAACCCGCTGAGCGTCACTCTCGTTCCCCCGGGAACCGAGATTGCATCCGGTCCGGATGAAGCGGGCAGGAGCAGGGACTGGTCGAGTATGTCTGACTCCACGATCGCTTTCGGTCGTGGCTCTTGCTAATTTTAATCGATTGGCTTTCTGATTGATGATTTCTTCAGGCGAGGGTGTGGACACAGAGGTCGAGAAATTATTGAGGGACGCGGTTAGGGGAGAGGCTGCGGTGTCCGCCGTTCAGGAATTCCTGAAGAAATACCCTGGCAGAGTGGACGCGAGGGCCGGCGGTCCCGGTGGCGGAAAAAAGACTTGTCTGCAGGTCGCAGCGCATCAAGGACAACGGGATCTCTGTATCCTTCTCCTGGATGCCTGTGCATCGTTGCGTGCAGTGGACGAGGACGGAGACACGCCTCTTCATTACGCTGCATTTGGGTTTGTGGGAAACGCAACGATCGAACTAACAACGTCCACGCGACGAACACCAATTGAAAAACCATGTGTTTTCATTGCGCAGCAACCAGCCAGAGATCATGGAGTTACTGTTGTCGCGCGGTGCACCGATCAACGCCGTGAATAACGGCAAGTGCAGCGCGCTGCACGTCGCCGTCAACAAGAAACACGCGCAGTGCGTGAAAGTTCTGTTACGCCATCACTGTGACGTTAATCTGCAAGATTCGTACGGGGACACCGCATTGCACGACGCCGTCGGCAAGGACGCTATAGGGAAAGATGCCCTGGATATCATCGACGCGCTCTGCTCCTGCGAAACGGTTGACTTCACCTTAAAGAACAAGCGAGGATTCAACGTGGTGCATCATGCAGCCTTGAAGGGCAATGCTCAGTACGTATGTGTTGCTGTATGCAATACGTTTGCGAAGCACAAGCAGAATACTTACTTTTTTGCTTGTACAGCGCGACCGAGAAATTGGTGACGCGAGCGAGGCACCTGGTAGACGTGAAGAAAGACGACGGCTTCGCAGCGCTGCACCTTGCGGCCTTGAACGGCCACAGGGATGTTGCGGCAATACTTCTTTCCCCGAATGGCGGTAACGCGAAAGTGGATTTGCGTAACAATCGTCGACAGACGCCGTTGCACTTGGCCACGTCGCAGGGTCACTGGGCTCTGGTGGAGCTACTGGTGCAACACAACGCCGACATCTCTTGCACGGACACCAGCGGCGACACAGTCCTGCATATCGCTGTGGTGAAGAGTCCGAATCAAACGAACGTTGTCCCTACGTCGGAAAATTGTCGAGACTCGCCGCTCATTTATGCTGTGAGTTTTACTACCGTGCTTTTCGGTCGTTTGTGTCCCTCTCTTTTGCTTCAGCGCGGTGCTTTGTTTCAGATATGGCAGAACTTGGCTAGACAGGGCATCAAGACGGAGCTGGCGTTGGCTTGTTTTCTAGTGAGCGTCGACAGCGTCTGCTCTCTTCTGGAGCACGCTAGAAACTCGAAAAGCAAAACGCCTCTGGATCTTCTCGAGATGGATCCTCAACTCGCACCGTACGCTGATCTACTGCGCTGCTACCAGTACCAAAGCCACAGAACCCAGTTAGAGTACGTAGAGTCTAGCCATCGTAGAGCCGCAGTCGAAGCGTGACAGATTTTAATATTTACCTTTTGCCATTAATGCTTTAAATATTTGACGTTCCAACGACTATATATGAAAATAGGGACTGCAATACGTATTCGAGAATTTTTTAGATTTTTTTAAAGCCTGCAACAATAAAAAATAAGGTTGCAGACGGGAGGTTAAACGATACACTGTTTGTGCACCGCAGAATAGAGAATCCTCCCGCGTCGCAGTCTTCTACGTACCAAATAGAGCCCGCGGCGCAGACCGAGACAGTACGCGAGCCTAGGAAGAGCGGGATTTCCGGTACCAGTGAGATTGCCGAGTGCCACGATTGTTTAGGTATAGTAACGAATGTGACCGACGATGGGAACGGGTTTAACCCTAGTAGTAGCATCGCGATCATTAACTGTGCCCATTGCGGCCATGGAATTGCCAAGACGCAGGCGATTCCAGGTAATACGGTGGTAACTTTTCCAATGTTGATGATCGAATCTGAAATAATTATTGACGATGCGTCGCTTAGGTGTGGACGGCCAATCGGCGGCTGGCGAGAACCCCTTGGCGAAGCCGGAGGACAAGGTAAAGGACCCTGCGCTAGAAGATAAGAAGAAAGAAGAGAATCAAGAGAAGGAGAGAGAAAAAGATAAGGATCTGGAGCGACTGCGTTACTTGGAGACCAGGGTAGCCGATCTAGAGGAAGCCAACATGTGCAGCATCTGCATGGAGCGTCGACGCAACGTCGCCTTCCTCTGCGGCCACGGAGCATGCGAACATTGTGCGACTCCGTTGAAAACTTGCCACATGTGTCGCAAAGTAATCACAAAGAAAATCAACTTGTACTAGAGACAATCAATCGACACGTTCAGGGAAAAAACACGCGGGTGGGAGGGAAACCGGATCTTTCCCTGGCGGCGAAAGCGAATTGTTTAGAAGTGTAAAAAGATTAAACACCCAGAACTTCAACTGCCAAAATACACAGCTTTCCTCGATTTCTTTTCTTTTCTTTTTGTTTTTTCTCTTAGTAGTGTGTAAAATATTTGCAAAAGCGTCTTCTTACCGCACCAGCGTCGTGCCATAAAACAAACGAACGGTATCCATGAGCATATCACGAGGCCAATGTAAACATGAGACGCGTGTCGAACTTTATTTTCCAGCTTCGACCTTTGTGTACGAGAAAAGTGTTCAGGTAGACACAGACACACTGTAACGCGTTTTTCTTTATCGCGAGCGACGCTTCGCCTGTTGCAATCCCGTCCATTTTTATCATAATTTTTGAAAATACAAGTATCGTCTAAGAATCTTCATTCGTCTACCTACGGAAACTTACGGAACCTGTTCTTTTGGATGGGCGAGCATGCTTATGGTAGAATTTGTGCGTCGACTATCAAAGGCTTTTCGTACATATCGTACATACCTTTTCACGATACATATTGTATATTGTTAAATATTGTAGAGTACGTGATCGATTTCTATTGTTTTATATGCAATATCAGTGTGACATTAGCGATACCGTAATTCTAACGATACTAAGAGAAATGCGTATGTATACGTACGTCGTAAAGGATATCAACAATGATATCGTCCGTAGCCAAAAGTATGTATAGGTATCGAAAAGGAACTTTACACTTACCGAGTAATTTATAGTCTCTTTGTGATCGAACTATGAAAATAAAAAAGGGTCGTCGAGTACCATTTAAGGATACTCTTTCTTCTTCTTTTTTATTGTATGTACCACGATGAAACGAATAGTTTCCAGTACAAATTTGTAACGAACCAACAAATTTTGTTATCAACGGAAAGAAGCAATGACCAAGCCGGGCGCACGTTACTTTTCCCCATTAAAAATCCATTGCGATCGTAGCGAGAACGTAATGCTTGCGCATTATGGTTTCTTTCAAATGAATTGTACAATTCTTCTCGCCTGTTTCTATTTGTTAGATATAGTCGAGTCCGGACAAACGTAACATTTGTGACGATAACCGACTCGTTGAAAGGACAATGATGGTTTCTTTCGTAATATAATGGTTGTATTGTCGCGAAGTCTGTGTTTGCGCGTAACTACAACAGATTTCTACAGTTTCGCGTGATTCGAGACGCAACTTAAATAAACAACGCCAAAAAAAAAAAAGAAGAAAAAGGAAAAACAACCGGAACTTCGTACAATGTTCAACCGCCTTAAATCATAACACCTCCTTACAAATTACGAGAAAAAACGAAACATATACAGTTTGTGAAATGTACAAAATCTCAGTTCATTCTTTTCGTCTTTTGTTTAAATTTTTTAAATTCGTCATCTTTTTACGCAGATGTTCGTGACCGACTGTACTCCGAACTTGTGCTCAACCGAAATATGATTATCTCGTCTTGTGTCCCTATTTAGAATAACATACCCCTTCTCTCACTGAAAAGGCAAAGTCGGAAACAGCAAATAACAATGTAACAGAGACGCCGAACGGACTGCGTCGCGCTTCAAACGGTACCAAACAGTGTGATTCTTTTTTTCTCCGTACCTTAGCTTAGCAAGCAATCTTATTTATTTTGGTACTCGATAAAATTCAATAATCATATGTTACAATATTGAGCCAGTTTGCAAAACTGTAGCGGTAGTAATGATAATAATAATAATAATAATATAATAATAATAATATAATAATAATAATAGTAATAATATTTTTTTTCTCCTAAGTAACCTAACGCAATATACTATTCATTAGTCGATATTATATTATTTAGTACCCTAGTAAAACTTAAATGAATTTTCGGCGTTGAAGCCATGCGATAGGAGATTATCTAATTCTAACTATAGGACCATTTTATCCGCGTGCTTTGTGTTTATTCCTCATTTCCTTGTCGAAGGGCGAGACGCGGCGTTGGCCGACCTCGGGATACAGGACGACCATGCCATTTTATCGTTTCTTTTTTTTAAGACTCAATTAGTCCGTGTGAAAAATCCAGTCTGTTCTAAAATCATTCTTCTTTTCTTTTCCTTTACACATACGAAAAACTGATATGAGATTGTTGCCACTGGAACCGACCGATCCGTCTCTCACGAGCTCCACTGTATCGATACGCAAAAGCACAATTTTATCTTTTCACTTTTCATCCTTTCTTTGCTCAAAACACGAAGTGCACTTCATTGTATGTACAATAAACGTGACGAGGGTCGATCGATTCCGGGTGACAGCCGCGGGAACGACGAAATCGAACGGGTTTTACTCGACAAAAAGGAAACCCGCCCCCCCCCCCTCCATTCCGGAAGAAGATAATTCAAATCTTGTCGATCGTAGGATCGTTAAACGTTTGTGTTAACATTGCTTTTCTTTCCGTTTCGGAACAGTCTTTCCTGCGATTCATAAAGTGGTTTTTTTTTTCGTGATCGTTTAAAGTTCTACTCGCGTCTACTAAATCTGATTATACACGCCGATAAGTCACCGACACGGGATCGCGGTCCGCTGACCGAACGAACGATCCCTTTTTTTTTTCTTTTCTTAATCCCTTTCCCATGTAATCTCCTGCGCTATCGAGGCATCTATAAGACAGACCGATCATCTACGATCACGCCGTGCGTGACTTTTCCTTCGTTCAATTCAGAATTTCTGCTGTTTGTTCTACGATCGAATAGAATGGACGCGCGGCGCGCGTGCTGTAGTCGCGCCGGGTGTGTCCGTTCGTCGAGTGCAATTATTGTCAGCTACGATCGAGTCCTGAGTATAGTCGAACACTGTTCTCGCGAATAGGGTTCAATCACTTTTACATAACGACCTCGCACTCTCCGCTATTATAGTTGACCGCGAACGGTGCGGCATCGGGCGAGAATCTCGCTTCCGCTAATATTACAATTTCTATAATTATAATCGTGCCTAGGCATGCACGGATCCCGTCGCGTTAATATTGCTAAATTTCGTCGGTTTCGTGAGTCTCGAGGTGCCGTTTGCGAACTATACAATCTAACGTGGCCAAGCGTATGCGTCCGCTTGGACCATCCGAAGGTGCATCAATCTCGTCGTCGTCAGGGTGACGTACAATATCATGACGTATGTCTCTCCCCTCTCAACATCTTCGGCGTTTCTCTACGGTAAAACACTCGAATTCAACGAACGAGCCACCTTTCCCGAATTCAATTTTCATCGCGTATGATCCAAACATATGAAACGACTACATAACAAACTACCGCGATCGACAAGCGTGAAACCAACCCCCGGAAAGTTAACATACAATTATCATCAGCGAGAAAAATCAAAATGCTAACACGAACGCGCGCGCGCGAACCATTGTGCACAGTAAACAACACCGCCACACGTTCCTGAATAATCTCGACTTCTACAAAAATATAAGTTTGTACAAACTTCCGGAGCATCTAAGTATCATCGAATACCAATTGCCTCTCGAGTGGAATGGTGTCACGCATGCCGCACACAGTGTGTAAACAAGATAATGGAACAGCTCTCGACTCTCGAGGTACTCTCGGTGCGCGTGTCCGATGCGAAAACAACACAGGCGCGAAAGCGATCGAGTCTCCTGGGCCTCATCGATTATTAAATAAATCGGTGCGCGCGATTAGTTAACAAAAAAAAAAAAAAACGAACGAACGAACGAGAAACAAACAAACAAACCGATTGCATTTACGACGAAGAAGAAAAACTAGCGTTGCCGACGATTCGGCGAATTCAAGCAACGACCGGCTCCGGGCTGCACGGCTGCAGCTCAGGCTCGTTCTGCGGCTCTGTCGTGTTCGTGGTTGCGGTGCTCGACGTGTTTGGATCGTGGTTTGGATCTGGATCAGGCGTCACAGCCGCCCACTGGGTCGTGTACGGCGCTGCTTTCGCCTGGCGTCTGGCCTTCTTCCTGGCCCGTAGTTCTTCCATCACCAAGCGCAGGCGTCTCATCTTCCCCTTCATTACCTCGTTCTCTTTCGACAGCTCCTCTGTTGGAGAAATCAATCCGGTTGCAATAAACGAAGAGCACAACATCTCGAAGAGGACCGTACCCCATGTGATCTCTGATCGTGCGATCAGAGACGCTTATGGCTTACGATTCTCTCTGATATCACCCCCCCCCCCCCGGGTGAAATGCGTTCAATGCTAGAAAGAGTCTTCCGATTCTTGCAATTGATCCGAACAATTTTTATTTTGCATAAAGATCAGCAGTCTACTTGTGTCTTACAATTTGCTTTAAGAATCTGCTGAATATGTATGTTGTTAATTCCCATCAAATTGAAACAAAATTCTGTGTTATCGTAGTCAATATTTAGACATTGGAGAAAAAGTTCAATGCTAGAAAGAGTCTTCCGATTCTTGCAATTGATCCGAACAATTTTTATTTTGCATAAAGATCAGCAGTCTACTTGTGTCTTACAATTTGCTTTAAGAATCTGCTGAATATGTATGTTGTTAATTCCCACCGAATTGAAACAAAATTCTGTGTTATCGTAGTCAATATTTAGCCATTGGAGAATACGCGGGAATACAGTAAATATAAAATTTCCTCTTTCCCCAGTAAATTATAAACGTCAAAGATGTGGTAATCATTGTGCTGTTAGAGTTCTCGCGTGAGTTGGACAAACTGAATATCTCCGTTGTAGAATGTAGAATATGCAACGGTAATAATTTCGGTTCAGTTACTGTCTACCAGGGGGTGGTATCCTGCGAGATACAATACCGGTGGAGTATCCGGATGTGGATGAGTCGTGACACCCAATAGGTGTCGAAGTACCGTTCACAGTGGTTGTTGTTCCAGTGGAGGACGGAGACGTCGAGGACTGTTGACGGCCACTGGAATGCCTGTGGTGATGCCTGTAATAGCCCGCGGTGGCGGCTGGTTTCGCGCAGAGCAAATCATTCAGAATGTGAATGATGGTACTTATGTCTCGTTTCGGGCGTCCGTGCCCATCCTGGAGTGCCGGGTTCAAGGTGCCGCTGAACGTACCCGAGTACACGCTCTTTCCATGGTGGTGCATACTCTCGATTATTGCACCTTGCCTGCGTCTCGCGTTCTCCTGTGCTCGAACAACAACGTTCTTGTTAGTTATCTGGCAAAGAGGACTAGCGCCACGATTTAAAGCAACTGATCATTAATGATAGTCCAATCGCACGAACATGCTCTCTAATCGAATAATAATCGTGAAAAATTTGATATGTTAACAATACCGCGGTAGCGAAGTCTCAAATAAACAAGATATGTGTTGCATTTAAGAACCTAAGAGACTCTCGATGTACGCAGAGTGTTTCATAAAATACAACAACATTCTGAGAATTCTGGGGAACTGTGGAGTCTCTTAGGACCCCGACGCAGACCGTTGCTCTAAATAAATACGAGATAGTGGTATACACAGGGGGAACTGGCATCGGTAACAGTGTATACCTCTGCGAGGTCGACCCGCGAGGTGAGTACCTCAGAGGAGAGCTGCTTCAGTTTCTGCGTTAGGTTGCGGGAGGCTTCGGCGAGCGCCCTGGTGTCGAGGACCGCGGCTTTCGTGCTCTGCTTCGGTAAGGGGGAGGTAGGGCTTTGTGGGCTGGTGTCCCCGTTGTCGACGCCGCCGTTACTCCTCGATGGGGAGTCGTCGGTGGTGTTGGTGGACTGTTGGCTATGGTGGTGAGCTGTGCAGAGCTTTTTCCTCGGCGGTGTGATCTCGTAGGGCACCCTATCCGGGCATCCGTGACCGGTGGAGGTAGATTGTTGCGTGTGGTCCACAGTGGCGGACGATTGTGAGGTGTTCAGGGTGGTCACGGCTGGCTTGTTCCTGTTGTGATGATGATGGTGGTGGTGATGATGGTGATGGTGGTGACTGTGGTGGTGGTAATGGTAAAGAGAGCAGGTCTGACGCGCCACGGTGTTCCCGTTGGTCGACGCGGGGCTGTTATTGCTACCGGTGCGAGTTGCACTGGCAACTTGCGTCTGCCCGCCGCAGAATGACGAATGCGTGGGACTAACCGAGGACTGAGTCGAGTAGGAGGACGAGGACGAAGAGACCGAGGAGGCGGTGGTCGCTCGACTCGAGCAAACCGGACTGGTGGTCGTGGTGGCTGTCGCCAGGCTGGCGGCCGCTTGCATCGCTGACACCAGGCTGCTGATCAGAGACGACGTCCTCCTGGCCGAGGTACCATTCTGCAGCTTCGTCGAGGCGCTGCTGGCCGAACGACTCGCCAGGACCGTTGACCGTCTACTCTGTAGCGATGTCGAGACGTGGCTCGAGGGTACATTCGACCCGTTCGAACTGCCAATCGTTAAACCGGTACTGTTTCCGGTGGACTGATTAGTGGTGGGTGATGCTGGCGTCACTGTCGACAATTGCAGCTGTATCAGCATCATGTCGTCTCCCAGTCGCATCGTCAGGTTTAGGGGTGCCTTTCCGGACAGGAAGTCGTTCACCTGGGAATCGTTCAGGCTCTCCAATGCTTGCATCACGCTCTGCTCCGGTCGTTGCGCCTGGAAACATTTATGCTAATTAATCCCAACGCGTCCGTAATCGACTTTTTCTTGTAGTACATAATAATCTACATATACGCGGCGATCGATGATTCATTCGATATTCCTAGACCCCGATATCCCTGTATCACGGTTACGACAACACACCCTATCGAATGCTAAGAAGAAGAAACCCTATACTATATTCGTACAGCATGAACGAAGACCGGATTAGTAGCTCCTTTTAAAAAGATTCTTTTCTAGCACGCAGCTGGGGTATTGGAAGAAGCTATTGATGAATCGTGGACAGGGTTGAAAGAGCCTTGTCTCTGGTTCGTAAAAGGTCTGAACATCGCGCCAATAACGGTCCTTTTTCTCCGGGGCACGGACTCTATTCATCCACCGGGCAAGATGATGAGCTCGGGAATCGATCAGCCGACGACGAGAGATGGAAACGCGAGAAGACCTGCAGAAGAGAGGAAACCTCGCGGAACCACGGCTCAGACCCTCGCCGCGCCGCGCCTAGCCGCGGCTAGCCTATCCCTCGGTACACCTAACGGACTTCCTTTCGCTCCTGACGGTCATCAGTATATTCGGTAATTCGATTTGGCTGCACACGCGTCCGTTTCGCCTCGCCTCGCCTCGCGTCGCGTCGCGCGTCGGGGAATCTGGGCTTCGGTGAATGGACCTGCGACAACGGTTGACCCGCTTCGGCCATGTAATGCTTCCTTAACCCTCTCGAACCCGAACAGCGCCCGTACACGGCCTCAAAGAGTCGGCGGCCCAGGTGCGATGCCCAGATACCCACGAAAATATTCCTACGCAAGGATCCATTCTATCCGATTCGAATTTACCGGTGGACCACCGTGTATCTTCTACTCTACCGTGCACGTCATACTACCCAGGCTTGGGCACATTTCGTTTGGAACATAATCAAACATAACAATTTGAATTAACAAACGCTTGCCTTCAAAAATTGTTCATGCTTTAATCCTCTCCTTGTTTATTCCGAGTATACTGATCATGGAGAGATGGTGATCTTTTGTTTAACCTCTTTGCTCTCGACCAATTGCTACATTTAATACGCCGCTAAACGTTTAAGTGTGGTGCCAGTACAAACACTCGATTTTATATGAACAGAATGAAAAAGGTCATGTGTAACGAAAACACTTTGGATTAGACGTAACGTTCTAATTTTGGAGTCACAGTAACTTCGAGTGCAAAGCGTTAATGACGAGTATACTCTCTTCTGCTATTTATAATAAAATTTCGGTAATACAAGAGACATATAATGAACGTGTAATGAGCTAAACATTAATAAAGAAAACGCAACAAGTTAGTAATCATCAGAACTTGTAGTTCCTTCTTTTAAAGAATATCTACGAAAATGTGCGAATAAACTAACGCGTAATTATTTTAAAATAACATTTACCCAAACAAGATAACATCGTTTGAATAATGCCCAAGTCTGGTTTTCCCTTTTCACGTACACTGTCGCTCAAAAGTATGCGGACACTTTCTCAGTCGTGATAAACTGAATCTGAAAATAGTTACGTGTTAGCGAATATTCATCGGACATCGCTGCGTTAAGAAATAATTTCAAAATGTACATCCTTTTGAATAAATTTGAAGAATAATACGAGTAGGTGTACGATCGTACCTCGATATATACGAAAACGATACGGCCGTGGTAATCACTAGCGTCGTCGTTATTTAACGGTTCGATCGTCCTGCGCGGGGATACCCTTTATGCTAAAACGTCGCAATAACAGCGAATTGAATAATCATTGTTGCTTTCGGACACGCTTCCCACAAGTCCTCCCCCAGAGATAATGCGAAGGCGCGAGGTGCGCTGCTTGTTCCTGCCTGCAGAATTTCCATAGAACGATCGATAAAACTTCGTGCCGAGAAAAGCGTTTTCGAGTCGTCGTTTTGCTCTGCCTATCAAACTTTCAACCTATTTAGCAACTTAGTGCCGCGTCGCCTCGGCTACGCCTCCTTCGTCCTCCATCCGCATAGCGATCGATTTTCTTCCGAACCCTTTAACCAAAAAAATATAGCCATACCAAATTGGCCGATAACGGAACCTTCAAACGCACATCCTTTTCACCGGTTTTAAAAGGTTCGCCATTTTTGCACTACGCGTGTCGGTAAGGTAGAAAGCGACATTGAAATGGTAAAAAATTTTCCTTCTCTACCAAAACAGAAACTTGTACAAAATTTTAGCCAATTCGAAGCGTGAAGGTTTTCGAAAGTTTAACCCGTCCGTGTTGCGAAATTTTGTAGAAAAGTCATACACGGATGAATTAGAAACCTTACCAAATTTTTTCGTATTAAAGTTCCCATTTTGTCCGCTGGTCGGTAACGTGTCGTTTCAGTTTCGACAACCCACCGAACGAGAGCGGTGGCGTACACGAATGATTTCACTTTTCGCTTCAGTAAAATTGAATTTCACTGTAGAAGATCTCTCATTTCCTCGATAGAATGCGTCATAAGTAATATCGAAGTAAATATTTCCTCTTTTGAGCAACGTACTCCCGCCAATTTCTTATTCTGGGGGATGATTCGTCATGCGCCTCGAATCGTAGCTCCGCTACCCGTTGCGTGATGGACAAAGAAAAAATCTGACGTAACATAGTACCGGAAACTAAAGCAGCCGAGACGATACGGTGGCCGAGAAACCAAGTGACCCGATGATACACGAACAGCCAACCAGAGTTAACGGCGCTCGCCCGGATCACCATTCTTGTGAGAATTCCTGTTCCGAGCATCCTCCTCGACGGCAAACGGTTTTCTTTGACAACCGCAACCGGGTTGCGATCGCGGACACGAGACAAACGAAATAAGCTCAATCTGGAACATGCGACGTTTGCCCAGCTCTTTCGACGCGATCATTGATCTATATTATCGACCCAATGGTGGGTTCGCCATTAAAACTCGAATTTGACGATGGGAAACTGACTTTCATTTCTGGATTCGCGTATTCGGACCTAGAATTATCAATAAACAAAACATACAAACTCGCAGAAAATATTCGATCGAAATGGTAGACGTGATTGTTGAAAAACCTGGCTTCAGTATTTATTAGAAACGAAGATAAAAATGATAATAAAATTGCAAGTGCACACAGTTCACCTGTATGAATAATTACAACGATAGATGATCGAATATTTTTTTCTGGAGGTATAGAATGAAAATGCAACTTACCAACAGGCCGGTTTCCACGTTCGGCAATAACGTGAGCCGACTGCCATCTTGCAAACGATTTTCCTTGAGAGTTCCCTCTTGCAGTAGCCTGAAACAGATATCGAACAGGTTTCGTTGTATATTTATGCCGATAAGATTGACGATGTTTAATAGCAACAGCTTCTTCTCGCGTTCGTGACAATGGTTAGATAAGACTGGTTCGCATGAGGCGTTGCCCCTTATCGTTCGTAATGCTTCAGGAATTTTCCTTCTAGAGACCCTTCTTCGAAGAGGGACGTGATTCGTGGCGAAGCGGCGCGCCCCGCGGCCAAAATACGTATGCATGAAATTATTGGGAACCCTTTAACAAGTTAAAACGTTATCCGCGATGAGCGTCGTCGAAGTAAGGTGGATGCGTCTCGATGACATTGACGCTGATCGTCCGTGGTAAGCTCGCGGAAAACAAAAGGAGGAACGATGATAACGGAGACGGCACGATCCTTAAGATTAGATCTACCCGATAAAGCGGTACTGTCGCCCGTTGAGAACGGTACGTGGGGGCACGAAGCCGCAAACAGCTCACGAGAAATTGATATTGACTTAGCATGAACCGGAAGTTGCGCAACTTCCTTCCCAAGAAATTTCACCTTCCATTCCGGTAAACTCTCGCAAAATATTTGTAATTGAACACGATCACCGTTCCTCCCCTAACGGTCCCTTTGTTCGTTCCAGACGAGAGAGAGGGAAGAGTGCCTCCGTGCACCGTTAACTTTTACTTTCGATCTTCGACATAAGCTGTTTTCAGTGTAATTCCACATTAAAAATTCCGTGCGTCGAATTATTTCGTAACAATTCTCCCATGAAAGCGACAGTATACAAGCAAAGGACACAGAAGACGAATTCTCGCATGTTCGACGGAGACGGCAATAGATGGCATCGTGTTCACCATCTTGGTTGCCATCGCGTCAGAGATAAAGTAAGGAAGCTGCGTCTTCTCGCGAGTAAAGCGAATGGGCCATAGTCGAATGAAAAATACACGCGTTATGCCAGTTCGTTTTGTCAGCCGGATGTTTTCTATGGAGGATACAGAGAGACGAAGACGCTCACACGAGCGCCGGTGACAAAGACCAGATAAGGAATACAATTTGTCGACACCTATTCGACGCGCAGATCCGATCAGCGTCACGCTATCGTTATAGCGTGTGCGACGGAGAGATAGTCCGGATTATACAACCACAGGGGTAACGGCCGATTCAAATTTATTTACGATGCTTCGTTACCGGTAAAAATAGCACCGATTACCTGCCCACCACACCTTTTCTCGGATCATTACACGAACGGTTCCCGTCAAAGCGTTGGCACACGTTCGAAAGTATCGGGGTGCTAGTCGCCGAAACGATTGCGAAAATCTCGGCATTCCGTCATTAATGTTTGTATGAATCGGTCTTCGATTCCACGAATCGAACATTCATCCCGCGCGACCTCGAACGAAAATAAACGAGGAGGTCGAGGAGTAGGACGAACGGAACCTTGGAAAGGACACGAATGTTGATCACAGTTGGACAAATGTTATTTCGAATAACGAATAAACCCATTTGTTCGCAACGTATTGCTAATAAATCGGTTTGTTCGTTATACTCTTATTCGCGTAGAAAATTATTCGTGATTACAATTCAATTCAGAAGCATACGTCGAGTTCGAATTTTATTCGAATAATTGCCAACTCTGATGCAGTGTCGCCAGATGAGGGGAGGGAGCACGATTTCAGGGGAACAAATGACCTTCTCTCTGTCAGTACCGGAGTATGCACGACAGAGACGAAACGTGTCACGTGATTGGGCCGCGGCGGAAGTGTGGGGATTAGCGCGGTAGAAGGGGAAATTAGAGTGGGGGAATAAGTCTTGACCTGGCGACACTATTCTGATAAAGCGAGGAACCTGAACTATGTAAATTTCGATAGATCAAGTAGTCGATGCACGTATTTCGCAACCAAATTACGAAACAAAAGAGATCTAGCAATTGTTTTCAGGATCGGAACCGGAAATGCAAGGGCGGCAGACTTTCGAAGCTTTTGATATGTCGAACATGGCGCCACTTGACCGACTCGAATGGGCTCAAGATCCATCTTTGCCTTCATCCGACGGGTCTTAAGTCTGTGACTAAACTTGTCACATTTTTCGATTTACATTATCGATATTATGAATTCTGACGCCAGAAAGCCATGCCGAAACATGCTTCAAATTTTTGGCTTTATTTCGCAGAGAATCAAGATAAAGTATAGCTGAATTTGTAGCTGGAGATATTTTCTAGCGCGCTCTACCCTCGATATCATCCAGAAATCTCATCTAATGGCATAAAAATGCTTGGATTCCGAGGTATGCACATCATCAATTTTTGATCTACTTCTAACATTTGTATTACAAAATATATGCATAATCTCGTCAGCTCGTGATCAGCGCGCGCTGCTTTGAACCTTCCTCTTTCGAATGAGCCCTTTCCCAGCGAAAAATAATTTCATATAAAGACAAATAGTTGACACCATAGTTGAAATCATGTTTCGCCTAATTTTATCGGTAACGTTGTCATTCTACCTTATCGCAGATCTGCGGCGACTTGGCCCTTAACGGTTTTTGTGAAGATACCGGCAAACAGGATGCAGATGCACGGCTTTTGTGCTCGCCCAAAAGCGATACGACCGTTTCGCTCAACTCCTGACATTGTAGAAACCCACCTATCGACCTCTGTTTTCCTCGCTAATCGAAAGAACAATCGAACGTTTGCCTACCATTTCCGCAACGATCGCTCGGTAGGTTACCGAGTCGTGGTCTCGCCGATTCTCGGAACCTTATCTCGTTCGAATGAGTCGCAGAAAAACAAGCTTTTCGTTTGAACAAACGAA
This sequence comes from Halictus rubicundus, assembly GCF_050948215.1. Taxonomy (NCBI): domain Eukaryota; kingdom Metazoa; phylum Arthropoda; class Insecta; order Hymenoptera; family Halictidae; genus Halictus; species Halictus rubicundus. The sequence continues at coordinate 2,613,472 of NC_135159.1, read as the reverse complement.
CGGTTTCGTTTTCTGCGCGATCTTCGGACCCTGGCATTAGAACGCGGAAAGGAAAAAGAATAAACGAGCAGCGCGCATATGTATATGTATTGTATATTTTAGGCGCCGAGCCGATATGAATGAGAATGGAGGAGGAAATGAAAGAGGAGGAAGAGAAGACAAGAATAAGCAAAGTCTAAAAACGGATAAATATAAATACATAAAGTAAGATAGGACAGGGACACTCATGGTTAGCCATGCTATAAATATTGTTCTCTGCTTGCTATCGTTCTCGAGGTCAAACCGTCGAGTCGTGTCCGCTTGTTTACTTCAAATTCCACTGCACTGTCCCGTTCTGCTCGAAATGTGGACTCACCGGTTATTGAAAACGCGTTTGTTTTTTAAACTTTACGGTCTACACTAGTTTGAATTTGTCCGGTCGAAGACTCCGAATTTGGAGAATGTAGAAAGTAAACACGCAACACGGCTAATGGCTGCCGGCCGATGTTTTTCTTTACAAGATCAACGAAACTTAACGACAATGGAGAAAAATATCTGCGAAACGTTCTGACACAGTGATTCGTAAATAAATGGGAATTGGACTAACATTTGTCGTGTGTTTCGCAGAGACCTCGATCCGTCGAGACGTACTTGAACCGCCCAAAGGATTCGAACGAATCCCTGACGGATGACCCTCGGTAACAAAAATGCACAAGAAGAAAAAACTGCATTCCTTGTACGTGCAACAAGGATGACTAAGTGGTATAAGATCTGCGATGACACACGCTAAGTAGCGGCACGAAACTGTTACGGTAAGGTTACGCCGCGACCAAACGCAGACTTCTTTTTCTTTTTAAAGGAAACGAAAAAGTCCAACCCGTTGCACGGACGTTTTTCGATTATGACAACTACTGTAAATGCAATTGGAGTGAAATTTACACCAATAGAGGCGTTACAATGCACTTGAGAGCAGAAATATTTCTGTGAGCGAGGTGTAACTTCGAAATGGCGGTTTAACTTATCCACTCCAAGTTAAACACCGTGGAGACATCCAGGTGATGTTTCGCGAAAAGCGTGGCGAATGCAGAAATGTCCATAGTCGGCGGAACGAGCGGTCGGATTTCGTTTAATCAGCGAGTGAAACGGTAAGGAGAATAGCGCGAATCTCTCTCTCCCTCCGAGCACGAAACCCGAAGAATATGTAATTCGAAGGTAGGCGTAGTATGGCAGCGCTGATAAAATGTGGCAATTTTTCTATGTAGCGAAGCGACACTAACACAATCACGCCCTTTAGGTTGCGTCTCTCGCTCGATACGCATGCGTGTCCGAAGAAACCATGGAACGAAACGAGCAGACAGGAGAGGAGAAGAGAAGAGAAGAGAAGAGAAGCGAGACAAAACGCACACCAGCGAACGATCCGTCACACGCACGTGCCGCTTACGCACCGGCCAAGCTGAGAGACACACACATCTACACGTACGAAATAAGCGGTAAGGAACCGGCGCGCGGCGTGTGCTACCTGCGCCCGAAACTGGCCCGGCAGGCACACGAGAAGAAGCAAACGGTGATGGGTCGAGAGTATTCGCTTCTCTTCATTGCAAATTTTAGGAGCAATACTAATCGCGCGAAGACGCAGCGGTTCTCAAGCGGACCGATTCGGTTGTATCTCGATATCGTCCACGAGAACAGGTTCGTGAAATATAATTTAAGAAACCGCTAGCAACAGGTAAATACTCGTACCGAACGATCGTACACTTGGCGTTAAATCAAAGCGAAAATGGTTTCGGATATGCTTAGGGCACGAGTACGATACCAGCGGAGCTGCGATACCAGCGAAAAGAGCGTCGATCAGAGCGGCGCTATTGATGGTCGATTGCTAAGCGTAGCTCTACTCGCCGTTTCAATGTGAACGCTTGCACTATATAGATTTCATACTTTTTATTCCGACTTTTTGCTAGCATCGCAATGTACTCGTACCCTTAGTTAGAGTAGAATAATCCGAAAAATCAACCTCGGCAGAGCACTTTGCGGCCATCGCTACTCGAGATACGCGACCGAGGGTCCAAGAACAGAGAAGAAGGAGTAAGAGGAGGAGGAGGAGACACGAAGAGAAAGAGAGAAAATTCCAGGGATGTATTGCGTACGGGAATAGCCGGCCCCGACGCGACGCGACGACATCGTCTTTTCCATCCAACTGTTTCTGTTTCTTCTTCTACCTCTCACCGCGGAAGGCTGTCACCGTTCCACTTCACGGGAACGCGATTCCCGAGATATTCTACCTACTACACCACCTCCACCACATCCTACTCCCAAGAGTATGGTATGCCAACCTTCCTCTCCACCATGTTTCTCTCGCGTGCTCGCACGAAGGAGGAGGATCACAGTCCGTGCGGTGGCCCCCACGACGCCTACGAATATTATGCCCACTCTCCCTCCCCCTCTCTCTTTCTCTTGCTCGCTTGCTCTTTTGATCGTGTCTGTGCACGATGCTGTGGTGTTCGGTTCTTTCTCTCGCATCTTTCAGACTCTCGGTCGGCACACACAGCAGTATGCACAGCAACGATCGTACACAAGTTCACCTCTACCCAGTCCTTCCTTTTTTCCTCCCTCCTTTCTTCTTTTCTTTTCCTTTCCTTTCTTTACAGAGATACGCAAGCGTGGGGCGAGGTCTGTGCCTAATTCTCCCCTACGCGACGACCGGTTCGTGAGAAAAATTCGAGCACGAAAAGCCAGGCCCCCGGATCCATCCGCATGGACGAGCCGAAGCGTTTCGCATCGATTCGAGGAGGAGATTTTCGAGAACACCGCTCCCCTGGAATCTCGTTTAATTGCGAGAAAAACAAGCAACGAAACAGGCAAGGGGCGCACGATGACGAGATATACATACACACATAGGTGTCTTTCGAGGCGGAGAAGGAGGAGCGGTATTGATATGCATGCGTGCATATGTGTGTGTACACATATACACGCGGTATACAATATGTGTGTACGTAGATTCTACCAACCTTTCACGATGTAGTAAACACATGCGTTCTTTGCCGACCTTCAGTCTCTTCGAGATGATTTTCTTAAGATTTTCGATAGTATCGGTACGGTCAACGGTAAGATCGAACTGGCCGCCGGTGGTCGGCGTGATGCTGATGGTAATTTCGTCGGGCTCGAGGACGGTGGCGGCAACGCAGCCACACCCCGGCTGCGGCGGTGACGACGACAAGGAGGAGGAGGTGGAGGAGGAGGAGGCGGAGGACAACGACGACGACGACAACGACAACGATGACGACGAAGTCGGGGAGGTCGTAGGTAGCGTAGGTGAAGCGGAGGAGGCTCTTATCAAACGCTGACAGCAATATTCCGGTTGCGATGTAGAATAGGACGTCGAGGTGGTCACGGCGGCGGTCGTGCTCGACGATGCACCGGAGGAGGCAGAAACACTCGAGTCGTTGCTGTCTACCCGTACCTTCGATCCCTCGTCGTTCTCGGTTCCCATAGCCGTCGTCACGTCCGACGGCGGACCTGAGCTACCGTCCATTCTGCCACGACAACTGTTACCGACACCTTCGCCGTCGACTCCTCGCACAGCGCGTACTTCTTCCTTTTCCTTTTCGTGTTACAGGGTCTCGGCGCGTCTCCGGCTCACCTACTACTAGAACCGCGTAGAACCGTACGACACGCAACACGCACCCGCACCTGCACCTGTACTCGCCCGCTCGCTCGCTTGCTTCCCGGCGTCCTAGGTTGTCCGAGACGCGCTCGTCCGCGATGCACGAGCGCAATGTCGGGGAAGGTCCAATCACGGTGCCTTCAGGAACGCGCACACCACGAGGAACGACACGCAGAGAGATACGTATAACGACAGGGAGAGGGGAGCAGAGACAGAGAGAAAGAGAATGAAAGAGGACGAGAGACAGCTAGATAAAGGAAGAAAGAGAAACGGGCACGATAAAAAGATAGCCGGAGAAAGGGTGAGGGAGAGGGAGAGGAAGAAAGAGTAAGAAAAAGACGAGAGATTAATCGAGAATTATTATTCAGATTCGAGGAGCGTATCTATCGCGCGATTTAATGCGTCTCGTCTTCGTGAACCTCTGGTATCGAACACTCGAAGGAGAACACCACTTTCTTTATTCGGATCGATCCCACGAGAAATTATCCAAGCTGTAGCGAGAGAGCTCCGACGTGATTGTGTCGCACGGCCACCCGTTTTCTTAGTCACTCTCTACAGGCACACGCGCAGCGCACGCACACACCGACGCTCGACTCTCCCTGTTTCTTTCTTTTCCCTTCTGGCCAGAGTCTGTCTGTGTCTGTACCGTCTTCTTTTATTCTTATCTCGCTTACACGCCCGCGCACCGCAGACAGGGTCCAGCTCCTCTCTCGTCCGTTCGAACCCTGGCGACCTGCGACCGGCAACTGAATACTCGATAGCCCCGGACTTCTCTGCTAGGTTCCCAGACCCGGCCGAGCTTCCTCCGATCGATCAACGGTCAACGAACATGGCGGATCGAAGGCGACCGAGCACCGTGCACCGAGCGCTCTATTCGTGGCCGAGCGACGCGCGCGCGGCCCCGCGGCACCCGGCAAATATTTCGAAAACAAACCGACGAACGGCGGAACACACTGTCTCCCTTGTTGTGCATATTGGAATATTGTATAGATACTAAGCTATCATTGTACAACAGGTATCCGCTCGTTGCACGAAAAATGTTCGCAACGAACGAGATGTCCAATCAATCGCTTAAGATTTTCAATGTGTATGTGCACATACATGTATTATACTTGTATACATATATACAAAGCGTCTCATCTAACCCTGCCACTCCTAATAGCGTTGTCATTTATACAAAAAATTGTATTTGGAGGGGGACACAAGTCAGTGTGGGTGAAGGTTATCTTCAAGGTCATATCCTTCGAGATCTTAGGAACAGCAATGTATTTTAAAACGGAATGATACAATGATCTATTACGAAGGTCATTCAAGGTCACTCAAGGACAGCTTTGGTCGGTAGCGCAATAAGCAAGAACCTATTGTACGCGGTTTTCCCGAAGAACACACATGAAATGCCCTCGCGGTCGCAACAACCCACCACATTCTCATATCGGAACTAAACAACTATTCGGACAACCGATGCAACTAAAAACACATTTCGCGTGTCGCCTTTGGCGAAAACGGACTAGGTTGTAGGTTTATAGGATTCTAGGAAGCACGTTCTGAATGTAATGTAGCCACGTAGAACGCGCAAGAAATAATATGCGATTGTATTTGTTTCAGTCGGAGCGCGCCACCAACGTGAAATGTACTTTATTGCATTATATTATAACGTGTTGTAACGTGTTGTATGTATATTCTTATTTGGTACATTCAGAATGGAAACCGAAAGATAACTTGAATGTTTTGTCTTTCGTTTATTTTCATTACATATTCTCTTATTGTCCAGCAATCCAATATATGATCTCTGACCGTGTTTGCTCAATGTGATCTACACATAACAAATCACAATTGCACTCTTATAATAGAACGCCGTTTCAACTACAAATTCTATTTCTCTCGTATACACGTATGTATACATATACCATATACATATACATATCGGTATGAAATTGCTGCGTGTACGTGATGTACATTTAACATTCACTAATCTCGCGCGAGACCTCGTGTACCGATACCCGAACTGTGTGAAAAATCTTTCAAGTATCAAAAATATGTTGGTCGAATCGAATGGTAGCTTACACTTCCACCCAAAAGAATTATAATCCTATATTTCCCTTGTTGACAGCATTGGAAGAACATATATTTTTATACAGTTAACATTTAAGATTCACTAACGGATTAACACGTTGACCGCCAAAACCGGCAATCAAAAGTAATTCTGCGACGATTTCGGGGTAACTGATCATTTTCAAAACGAAAATAACATCAGGACAATCAATCTTAGCGTGGCGATCGCTTTCCGTATCCGCTTGTATAAAATTTGAAATTCAATGAATTTTGTAATCCGGCGGAAGTATCGCAGCAGTCAGCGTGTTAAGGCCTGTGTCGCGTCTCGCGGTATCGTTTACATGTTATTCTCTAAAAAACATTGATATAAAAAATATACAGGTATTATGCGCTACATTTTAAATAGTGATATACACAATACTCGTAAGTCTGTGCAGGTTGACAACGCGCACGCGTGTAAACTGTATCCGTTTGTTATTTGAATATTTCTCTGTCTGTTCGACTATTCGATTGCAAACGTAGCGTCCCCTGCATGTTGGCAAGCGTTATCAGATGCAAGGGACACGAAGATTCACGATCCAAACTCCTCGGTGTCTGGCTCGATTTCTTTGAACTCGTAACTTCCTCTTCCATCCATTTGCAAGTAATACTGAAACGGGAACCACTCGGCAATTAGAACTCTGTAACTTTGACTTAATCGTATCAATTGATTCTCGTACCTCGTGATGCTTCCAGAGCGACCGTCTGTGCGAGACTGTGAACAAAGTGATATTCGCCTGCCTGCAATACGAGTACATCGAGTCCTCGACGTCCACGCTGACTGCGCTCGTGCACTCATCCAGAATCGCGAACTGCGGTTTATGATAGAAGAGTCGAGCCATCTATGGGATCAACGAAACCAGGTCAATCATTGTTCACAGAAAAAGAAGAGCTACGACAAAGAGGGTACGAGATAATACCGCTATACGTTGTTTCTCGCCACCGGAAAGAACGTCCATCCAATCGGCGACAACGTCCCACCCCTGGCCCTCGGAATTCGTCAAATTTTCTCTTTCCAACAGGTGGCCCAGCTGAACCAGATCCAACAGTTTCCTGAGGTCGTCGTCCGTCATTCTGCCACGCCGTATCATCTCCTCCTTCGTGTGAGGATAGATGATTTGATCCCTGAGCGTGCCCAGAGTCATGTAAGGACGTTGCGGTATGTAGAATAATTTTCCTCTGGGCGGCTTGGTCACCGTTCCGCCCCAAACTGGCCACAACTGTTCCAACAAACGGGTTTAAACGGTCTTACATTGCCGCGCGAACATTTAGATAAAGCGATAGGGATCGATGACGTACCTCTCCGAGAATTCTGAAGAGGGAGCTCTTCCCGCAGCCGTTCGGCCCGCATACTAGCACGTTCATTCCCGAGCTTACCTCGAACGTTAACTCTTTGATAAGAACGTCGCCATTCGGCGTAATCAATGGCACACGATCGAAACGTATAATGTTATCTTTGGTCAGAATCTTTCCCGCGCCCGGGCTACCAATCGGCTCGTCCTTCGAGTCAGAGATCATCGTTCTGGTGTATTTTCCGGCGTTCAGGTCGTCCAGAACGACCTTGATCTCCGTGACCCTGGCCGTGAACCCTGCTAACCGTGTCAGCTCTCTTCCGGCCAAGACTAATCTGCCTATTGCTTCGGCCAATTTCACTAACATCCGTCCGTACGTGTAGTAACTCTTGAACCTATGATCGGCCGTTCCCGACAGGATCGGGTGGTTCTTTCTAAAGAACGGAATGCTGACCGCGTAGAACCCTACGATCGTTGCCATGTCTAAAAGAATAAAAAATATATTTTCAATATTTTGTTTCTACTAAATCACTGTCGATAAGCGAGCGTATATATGGAAATATGTGTTTTACATTTGCCGACGAAATTATCGATGATGCCTATGAAAGTTTTGAATTCTAAACATTTCCGAAGGTGCGTCACCTGCAAAACAAGACACGCGTGTAACGTTATTTATACATAATAAGAATTAGCGTATAGCATGTTACTTACTAGTTTATAGAAGCTAGCTAGTATCGTTAGTTTCTCTCGATTATTTCCTTGATAGAACGCGATCTCTTCGGAGTTCGTGATCAATCGGGAATTAATGTGACGGTACTCGCCCTCGAGTCGTTGTTCTTTTACTGTCATCGGTCCGATCGGTTTACGAAGATGCGTGATCATAGTACCAGCAAAGAGAAGGTACAATAGCATTAATATCGGTGTCTATAATAATACAACAGACATATTAGAAAGCGTAAACGGGTACGCACGAACGAACGCATGAATTAACATACTTGACCACCGAGATTGCTCGTCAATCTGTAGACGTAGATAAATATGTCCAATAACGGTTTCGCGACGTTGCTATAGAGATCCGTGCAACTTTCGCAGAATTTGTCGACATCGGTAGATAAAAGCTGATCCGGATTCGCTATTCGACTGTCCAGGTTACTCATTTTATAGTACGTAAAGCCCCTGAAAAGACAAGTAGAACACGTTCACATTTGAAACGCTTCGTGAAGCAAATCCATAATTCATCATTGTTCTTTGACTCACTTCAGGTACTGATCCAGTAGATTTCGTGTGATATTTGTGCGTAGCCTCAGCTTCATTTCGTATATTCCATATTTCAGTACGTTGTTCACGATAGAGATCTAAATAAATACAGTCATGGAAGATGATATCAGTAATTTCTTCCAATTGATAGGGAAAATATAGCTGCTCGACAGCCTGAACGAAAGGATTTCGTTGACAGTCTACAAAAGCAACGAATTGCGTGTTTTATTCAACGTGTACATTGCACTTACCACTGGCAAAAGTGACATGAATTTAAACAAACGCTTCTTAAATAAGGGTTTATCCATATTAACAATTGACCTGAAGCACAAAAAAGCTGATGTAGCTCAGGAATTAAAAACAGCATTGTCCGTATTAGCAGATAATTGTACGCACGATTCGATCAAAGTTCCAACGTTTATCATCCACAGGTCGCAGAGAGATCTCGCAACCAAGGATCCGGCAACCAGAAGAACGAATCCCATTTCTGGAGATATGACGGATGGTATACCAATTCGGAGGAGTTGGCGTAGTTGCTTGAAAAATCTGGCATTGACATAAGCTTTCGGGCTCTTCGGCTTCTCCTGAAAAACGGTCCACGCTCTTACAGTTAGGGGATAGTAACCGATTTAGGGATCGCAGACTGTTCACGTACTCACCTCTTTGATAACATACTGAATGTCATGAGCGGACCACGCGTTCCTGTAAAAACAAACAATCGTGAGTGTTTTGACGAGTTGCACGCAGGTTGGTTCGCGTGGACACGCACGGCTGTCCTGTCTGCTTACTTGTTTCTCGTGGCTTGTTCCTTCGCGGGATAGCCTTTTCTTTGTATAATCGATAATAACGTGGTGAGAGCGCCAGCCTTTCGTTTCGCTGTGGGTTTCGTCTCGAATTTACTAAGCGTCGGCGCCATTCCCAACCGATCAGCTTCGAGAGCACGACTGCAAATTTACACCGTCTTCTACGACGGTCTTGGCTGTTCTGCGTCCAGTTTCGGAGCTTAAGGTGAACAGGTAGTGGGGCAACACTCACGAGCAGCAGTGAATCAGCTAAACAGCAGCGAAACGACGTTCCGCAAGCATTTCACTGCCAGCGAGCCAGTCCCTGGTTCTCGCGCTGCTTTCACCTACTCTAACCTGATCATCGGATTGTCTTATATCGTATGCGCGTTTACTTTATACGTGCACAATCATCAGCGTCCCGCCAATTACCGATCAAAGTTCAAAAACTACAAAACCAGTTTTGTTTATGTAATCCTATACCAATGAACTTTGATTCGGCCATGCCCAAAATCAATAAATATGTATAAATACACACGCGCTCAAGAGTGCTGTTGTTATAAAGGAGAGCCCGGATTCGAAAGCCACAGCTGTTACGTTATCGGAACAATTATCATTGATACACCGATATATACGTATTATTTTTAAATGTCTGACTCTCTTTTGCACTTTTTCTCATGGAGTCATGACATTGATGCATTTTTCAAAGGATAACGAACCTCGATAACGAAGGGAGCAAAATATTATATAAAACCGCTATGTCATTAATCACCACACGTTTTAGACAGTCTGGTGGCATTCAACTTTGTACTGACAGTTTATCGATTTTCTAGCAGTATAACGTTCGAATTGATATGTCGTTATGACGCAAGCGTTATGTTCTAATGACTGCGATAAATTCTAGACGCTGCGTAATGTTTATGTACGGGCACGGAAACTGATTATAATTAGTTATCTAGTCGCGATTTTCATTCATTATTTCATCCTGCTGGAGATAACAGACTTCGGACGAATATGTATATATTTCCTAGTTTTTGTATTTACGTACTGTTCGACCATGCAGTCTTGGCCTCTTTAGGATATCGTACAAAGTAAATAGTGGTCAGAAGTTCCTCATGGAATATATAACAAATGAGTTTATATTTACACGATAACAAATAACGAGATAACGAGATAACGATAACAAATTGCGTTCTGTATCTCTGGTAAGGGACTTTTCGTGAACGAGCCGGGGACGTTCGAAAAACCTCTAGAGGAGTATGCGCGAAGTTTCGTCCCAAAATAGCGATTCGAAAATTCGTCGCTATCGACGACTCTTCAGCGACCGGGTTAGGGTTCCGCGTCCGAAAATTCCTTCTTCCCCACGCTCAGAGTTCGCTACGCCTCTATTTATTTTCAACGAATTTTTACAAATTGGTTCTCCGCGAATCGGAGTACACTCGGTTTATCTCTGATCAAACGAGACTTGAAGAACGTGCTGATTAGATCGTTAAATCGCGTCGAGTTAATGAACGTATACATGGTAAATAAAACGATTAAACGTTTCCTACGAATCGTTAAATTTTTCTTTTATTGAATAGGGTATTCGATCGGGTACAAAGTCATACAAAAATGCTTAAAGGCGAATAAATTGTCTCGTCACTTATTTTATTGCCCTAGCTTCTTATCGTTAGCACCATTACCCAGAGTATACTCGGATTTACCTGCAAATTGAGGAAATTGTGCTATGCAAACGGATTTGGTTTTCTGCTTTCATGAATACTATCCGCATAAACCAGCAAATCTTCATTTACACAGACTGAATATTCCCTGATTTTCGTGGTCTGAGATAACTCGAATAGTTCCTTTGTTGTATACAAATTCGACTGGTTTTTTTTTTGTTGGACAACGCTAATGCTCGGCAAGCAGCGGGCACGTAAATCGTTCGAAGAGGGCAGAGCTCTTACGGTATAATTGATATGGTAATAGTTCAATAGCATTTCAATAAAATATATGCAAATGCATGATTAAAGTATCATTGCCCATTGTGTTTGAAATAATTCATTTTCGCTGACATTTATTTTTAGATGATATATTTGAAAGTTAACGACGCCAGACAGATGGGAAACACGGATCTTATCGCTACGTCACGAAAAAGTTGATTACACAAGTTGTTATCTCATTTAATAGAAGCTATACTTATTCCCTGAAATCGTATGAGTTTACAGGCATATATGTACATGTATTATTGTAGACTGTTTTTACATTCCGGACGATTTTTCATACTTGCGCAGCTCCGCACGAATATTCTCCTTTTGTAATTCTTTTTAGTCTGTTGGTAGATTTCGCATCGAAGAAGTCAACGCCAATGTCAAAGACTACCTAATCTACCGCACTTTTGACACACAGCCAGTATCAACCGAAGGTTAGTATTTCCTCGTGTTATCATTAGGTGAGCAATACATTTGTAATGCGACGAGGTTCGGAATTCTTCATGGTCAAATTATCTGTTGTTGTCGGGGCAGGTATCGTCGATTTACCTGATCCCGCAGCGAGAATCATCTGAAAATAACAAAATACTGACGAATTAAATTCGTCGACGACACAGAATAAATGTAGGAACACTAAGTTTACAAGAAACATGGAAATTCTCAAACCACCTGTTCATACTTTTCATGAACTTTTCGCGTTTGATCCGTCTTAATCGTCCGTCCTTTACAACTTCTTGTCTGTGTTCGTCCGCAGATTTGCAGTTAACCTTTGATCCGGTCACCTGGCTGTTAATCGGAGCTAGTCGCATACGAATAATCCATGCGAGTTCGCAGACTGCATTTCACTCAACTGAGCTGTCAAACAGAATCGTATGCGTAATTAATGTATGTACATTGATAGAGACGCAGCGGAGGAATATAATTATTTTAATGCAGAGAGGAAACCAATATAAATATATATATATATAACGATAGCGAATGGTCTTTTCTTGCGGACAACATTTTTTTCCGGTCGTATCGCAGAAATGATAGTTTACTTCATCAGGTTTGCGTTAACTTGCTAATCAAATTGCGTGCAACGTGAGAGTTCGAAAGTACACTTCGCTCGAAGAATTATGCAATCGTTCGGACGAACCTGATCGTACAAGAACAGTTTGTAGTTTTTTACTAGCGTAGCGACATCATGTGTTTCTCTCGAAATCGATTGAATAATACTTCAAGAAGATATTATTAGAAGCGATATTAACATTTTGGTTAATGGCGGATGGATGGACAATTAATAAGTTAGAATTATTTTGTCAACTCGACGACCAAAGGAACAATGTCTTCTATCGACGACGATATCAACCGACGAAGCAACTGTTTCACTTTTTTTTTTCTCTCTCATTTTCTTTTTTGTTCTGGTACCCCAGTATTGACGAGGATCCGAAGAAATTAGGCAACGCTCGGATATGTTTGAGAAATAGCGGGACCGTTAGATTATGAGAAGCTGCGAATGTCGTGTATGACCTTGCGTGAGTGTGTTTGGATTTCGATGACGCAAAACCCATACTATTGTAAGTAATTTCAGTTCGTAATCACCTGTTTCGAAGTTTCAGTAGACGCTTCCATGCCTCTCCTCTACTTCCAGTCATCATCATAATCATCATCACCATCATCATCATCATCATCATCATCATCACCATCTCATTTCATCATCACCATCATCACTATCTCATTTCATCATCATCATCCGCATCCGCATCCGCATCATCACCATCCGCATCCTCATCCTCATCCTCATCATCAAACTCATCACCATTATTCACCATCAACATCCTCATCTCATCATCATCATCATCATCATATAATCGTCACTATCACTGCCACCACTACCATATATCATAAAGCATCATCATCATCATCATCATCATCATCATCATCATCATCATCATCATCATCATCATCACCTTCATTTATCGAATGAATGGCAACCTGTAGTATGTTACTCACAAATACTTCCTTCCACCCAGTGCGATTCTAAATGTAGAACCACTCACACATTCTCGCGATTGTCGTTCGACAAAATACGAATAAAGTAACAGACACGATTGGTATAAAAAGTTGTTTTCCAACCACGTGCGAAGCACACAACTATCCGTCCCAACTATTTGTTGCATTTGTCAAGATAATCAGAGTCATTAATTTGCAGGTTTCTTTCCGTTTTTTCCCGTCTAGCCAATAGTCGTGAATGACCACTGTAGTAGCCGTGTAGAAACGTTCACAAAGTACACAACTACAGGAATTTTTATGTTTTGAAAGAAGAAGAAGAAGAAGGTTTGTTTGTTCGTGAAACCTTGAAAATTGCAATAAATAGCGCAAACTCTCGCTAGTATCAATGAACGCGATGCGAGTGGTTCCATTTGATCGAACCACCCTGCAACAAGTCGTAGAGTACACTTTAGATTGTGTAAGAGGTATGTGAGTGGTTGTTACAACAAGTGAAAGAAAGTTGCTTGACCGTGAATGTTGTTGATACCAAGTGAAAGATTTGTTTGTAACGCATTCATCCAACACAGATGAAACACTAGCTAGAAGAAAATAGGAGTAAATAAACTGTTTTGTTCATGACTCGACCAATATCATGGTTGATGTTGACAGCGCGAAACCTGTTAATTATGAATAAATAATTTTAATTTTAATTTTAGAACAATATTAATCAATGTTTTGTCCGATAGGATTGCTGTTGTTGGCGTTTCTCATTCTGATATCGGTCGAGCCTAGAATATTTTACGGGTGGCCAACGCAGCGACCCGATGGAGGATTTCAAAAAGTGTAAATAAACTAATTTCCAGTGTATCAGTTTTTAATCATTCTTGTAATGAACTTACGGTAATAAGAATCAATCTCTGCCACCTATCAAAATTAACATTCTCACAATGACAAAAAGAATCGTGTACGTTTTTTTCTTCTTTCTTTTTTTCTTCATCGGTCGTGATCACTCGGTATATCTCAATTAAAACGCAATCCCGATTTTTTTTTTAATTTACAAATACGAACTGTCTACACAGCAGAAACTCATGTTTTCATTTGAACGTTCACGAACGACATTAATGCACCTTACGTTATATATATGTACACACTTCGCGGATCGTATTCAAATCGTTTCGCAAGGCATTTTTTGAGCAACAACCATCTTCTGAATCGCACGCGCGCTAAATCAATTGTCCCCGTGCAAAAGTATTCCATTTGCAAAACTCTACACACATATACATGTACAATTTGCTTCCATTTTGCGTCCATCTGACAGAAAATGCAATCGCACAAAAAACGAATAATATATATATATATATATATATATATATATATATATATATATATCGTTATTATCATTGTTTTAACCGATACGTATGGAAATTTACGTATCGATTAAAAGTGATTACAGATTAGTCGACATCGGCGAACGATTTGAAATGGATCAACCAGCTATAATAATGAGCTAGAAACGGTTCTAATGTCTGTTAAAAGTTGTCTTAAACTACAGTCTTTGTATATCGGTTATCATTTACAGCAGGACGTCAATAAATAAACTCGACGCACTCTTCCCATCAATGTTCTCTTTACAGTATGTATAAACATTCTGAATCAATAAAGACATATATATTTATATATCTATATAAATATACATATATGTATTTATATGCATACACACACATATAGATATATGTATATCATATATTATATATATATCAGGCATTCACTAAACGACTGTGTCCCATCCATAAAATATTACTTTTTTTCACAATTAATTATCGCTCGGTTCACAATTATTATACTCGCTCATCATATTTTTATATGTATATATATATATATATTTATATGTATATATAAATATTATCAACATGTTCGTTTTCTGCTGCTCTTCACTTTTTGCAATCAGATACATACATGCCCACGTACATACACACCGTTCATGCACTCGCATGTGTGTGTGTGTATATATATATATAAATATATATATATATATAAATATATATATATATATATACATATATTATTAATAATGTTTCCTACCATTTAAACAGCAAATCACTTCTCGATTAGGACTTTCACGCCTGTAGTTCTGAGACGACCATTAACAAATACATTCAACCGTCATACACGCATACCTACACACGCACAGAGAAAGAGAAAAAGAGAGAGAGAGAGAGAGAGAGAGAGAGAGAGAGAGAGAGAGAGAGAGAGTGAGAGAGACTCGTATGATGAAACAATCCAATTTATAAGGACTACAATGCGATGCCTGTACAAGTTACATGAAAGAAAGAAAACAATTTTCCTGGGTCAAGAGAATTGAATGTTTCTAAAAATGGCGGATGGGTGAATGGAGGTTTTGGGATTGGTCCTTGAATATTCAAACTACTAATCATATCCCGTCTCTTTTTTTGTTTCTTGTAAAACCCACTGGTGACAAAGTCTTCGGTAGGAATATCCAAGAATCGTCCGGTTGTGCACAGTTTTCCAACAGGTAAACATATAGTCTCGTTGATTACATTATAAAATGATAAGTGTCATCGAATAGAAATTACCAATGAGATTTCTATATAATAATGGAAAATGCGCAGACGTGATTGCATCCGTCTCTTTTGATAAGATTTCGTTTCCCATTTCTTCCTCGATTTTTTTAAGTAACACCTAAAACACGGAGAGTTTATAGTTCGAAATACTTTTTCACCTAGAGTAACTTGAATATGTTTCGTGCGCTGCACTTTCTTTTTTCCCTCAGCTGCAACAATGCAAGGGATTGTGATCATCGACAAACCATGACTCTTCGAGAATGAACAATGGTACCGCTACCCCTCGTCGTGGGAGAAATTTGTCTCGTTAACATTTAGATATCCGAGTCGTCCAAAATGGAAAAAGAAGAATGTCAAACTGCGAAATGCCACGATCCACATTCAAACGATCAGTATAAGATTCCTGGACGCATCGTCTCAAATTGCATTATCATACTCAATTGCAAAACGCATCTACATGTACCCGTATATATATATATATACTTTTATAGAAAAGAACACGTATGTTTTTCTCGTTACCATTCGAACGCGAGATTTCTCTAGTGTCAATGATATTTTAAATTTCGGGTAGCTGCGATCAATCTGTACACACCTGCGTTCTCGTTCACACACTCGCGTCCTCACCCCATACATTCTGCAACTGTAACTTACTTTCTGCCCATGCTCCCTACCTACGTAAAATTTGTAATTACGTAGAATTTGAAATTTGAACAAATACCGGACAGCATAGGTGGATAGTCATTCGACCAGTTTGCAACAGTAATAGGAAGATTTGGAGGCAAGAAGAAGGAACGAATACAAACGATCGCTGCTCTCATTCTCGAGATCTTAAAATTTCCGGGCCACTGGCAGAGCCGGCTTGGTTAAAATGAACACGGAACGACGCGGAGCGCTGCTTTTAAAACAAAGAAAGGAAGAAGAAGAAGAAGAAGAAAAGGGGGAGGAAAAAGTGATCTCACGCACGACGACTCGAAGAAACGAGCGAACCGGATCGGTGAATTTCTCAATTACACATTAAACACACGGCACGTAACTTTAAATAAAACTCGTAAGCACACCTATGTACTCATTGCTGCACATAACACGTTCTTATTCTTCATTGACACATACACATTCATCATCATCTCATCATCATCATCATCATCATCATCAACATCATTATCATCATCATAATCTATCTATCTATATATCTATGTCTATATATATGTATATATATTCCGTACATACATAGACGTATATATAAATATATAAATTATACATTCATATAATCATCAAGCATCATCCTCATCCTCATCATCATTATCATCACCACCAACATAAAAATCTCAGTACATAATTTATTATCTCTTGAGTTGGTTAGACCGCACGCTTGAAAATGAGATCATACAATTCTAGTATGCACAGAGCTCAGATGATCGAAGCTATCCGTTCCCTAACACGCGCGTCCGCATCTATGTTTTCTCACAGCGAGAAGAAAGGGTATCATGTGTGTGTGTGTGTGTGTGTGTGAGAGTGGGTGTAATGTTAACATGTTTTTCTTTTTGCACAGGTGAAGCCCGGTATCTGCAGACAGGGGAACAAGACAGATATATAAGAAGAAAAATGCATACAGTGTGTCTGTGCATCTTATATGTTTGTGTGGTGTGGAAAAGATAAAAATGAAAGGGTAATCTTATCTAATTAATTGTAAACGCGATCTCATACGAAATATTGTATATCGGATATGAACAAAAAGAACAAGTATTCTAATTGATCTCTTTCTAGTAGATGCATACACGTATATGTAACAGTGCCAGTGACAGCTAAGTGACGCTGTCGGAATCTGGAGTATGGAGGAGTATATCCGAGACAAAAGCTACAGGTTGAACGAATGTTCTCAAGGTTATTCGGAGGTCATGAAACACAGTGTTGCAGTTAGGGACGAAATCTTGTTCCAGCTTCAATTTCGACAGAGGTAAAATTAGATGTTCAGTTTGCCGCGACTCGAAGGGAACCTATAGATACAGGTTTTGCGTTCCAAGTTCACCTTATTGCAGACCGAGTTCACCCGTTTGCAAATTAAGTTTTCCTACACAATTGTTTCCTCGAATTATGCTAATCAAATCAAATTTATTGTTCCTTAATTGAAAATTTTATTGCCTGTAACACTCAACGTAAAATATTTAATCATTATGCTGTAACTGTCACTCTTACAGATTGCCATAATCATTACATTAATGCGTACATGTGATTATCCCGAGTAGCAAAAAGAGAACCATTATAGATGAATTTATGTGAATGTATGTAAAAATATTTTTCATGTTAAATAAGCATTTTATACTAATTTCTATTTAACTATTATTGCATATATGCAATAAAATTTTTTTCTCGGAAGAATAACTTTGCATCAGATATTTCCTTGTTAAAGTAGCTTAAGAAAATAAATTTGTAGAAAAGCTTGAGTTGCAAAAGGGTGAATAAGATTTAAAGAGTTAATTTGAAGTGTGAAACCCGTATAGCTGAACCAGTGCTTCCGTTGACAGAGGGTTAGGGGGGTGGGGGAGAGGGTGGGAGGTCAGGATATATCGTCGTGTGTTCGTGGTCGTCGTCATAGTCGCATAGTTGCGTGTTGTCGTTGTCCGGTTTACAGATCATATAATTTGTACCTACTAGAAAATGTAAAAGAGGCGTGCGACAGACAGACAGATCCTCTACTCTCCCGAGGCGGCCTAAAGGCGGGTGTGTGGTAGTAGTAGCAGTAAACGCGTGTCAGGATCAAAGGAACGGATTCGCCGGTTTCTTCCTGCTGGCCGTGAGTGGGGGAAGGGGGCCCGATGGCATCGTGATCGACACACGCGCACCAGCATCGTCATCATCATCATCGTGTCATCGTGTCATCATTGTGTCATCGTCGTGTCGCGGCGCAGGCTTCTTACTCGTACTTGAGAAAGTTATTCGACTTCTGCTCGCGCTGCCCGGGATGATTCTGCCAAGCACCTTGGGACGCGTTCGGGTTATTCGGGCCTGGACCACCTGTTCCGGGATTGCCTGTATTACCATCACCGCCACCCTGATTCATCCAACTGAGAAAGCCAGAGTTGCCACTGTTACCAATGCTGTTGTTGCCGGAGGGTTGTTGACCAGGTGGGCCAGGCTGGTTCGAATATCCCTGATCGTTCCCGGGCGTCTGCAGGTTACCGATCAGGCCCCAAGATGCTTGGTTCAGCGCGGCGACCAGGGCTGGATTCACCGGCAACGCGGACAGATTCAGCCCGGCCATCGCCAACGAATTGGACATACTGCCGCCACCGCCGCCACCATTGTTCTGCCCGGTGATGCCCAACGCCTGGAGGTTCGGCATGTCCAGGTTACCACGGTTCCCTGGATTGTTCCATCCGTTCGGGCCCATATTGTTACCTGAGTGGCCGACGTATCTCGCCACCTGGTAGTTACCCTGCACGTTATTCTCGGCGGGGCCGGGCGCGCCTCGGCGCATGTTCGAATTCACTTGGTTATTGAAATTCTTATTGTTCCCCTCAGACTTTGGCGCGGCGTTCGACACGTGCACCGACACCCCCTTTATTATGTGATCCTCGCCGCACAGGGACTGCGCTACCTCCGGATCTAAGAAAGTAACAAACGAAAATGCACGGAATGGTTTCGGGATGAACACGTCCGTCACTTCGCCGTATTTGGAGAAATAGTCGCGCAGATCGTCAGCGGTTAGGTCTTCTGTACAGCGTCCCACGAATACCTTGCAGGGTACTTGCTGAATCATTCCCTCCTACGCACAAACGCACAATCAATCAATCATGTACAACAGATTTTCACATTGAGGTTTTTTTTTTTGTGTTTTTTCTTTTGCTTTCTTTTTTTGTTCTTTTTTGTTTCTAATTTGTTCAGTAAAACTTGCGTACAGTGCACATTATATTCTTGTTACGTGTACGATCGTTTGCGAAGCTACCGATTTACTTTGAGAAAAAAAAACGATAATGGAGACCAGTCTTGTTCTTCGTTCAGCCTGTTAACCGGTGGCAGATCGTGACGATCAACTCTGTAGCTTATCGTCACCTTCTGAAAGATATTTTTAGACGTTTTCTCGACAACGTACAACGACGTTTGTAAAAGGAATAATGTCCCGGTCAACAGGCTAAATGCTAGTTATGTATTCGTAAGTATTGTTAAAAGCGTTCACTGTTCGGTCAATGGCTTAAAATAAATTCTACCGTGGAAAACTGAGAAGGACTGTAATCTGCACTAACGTCAAGTTTTATAGAAAATTCTTGAATACGCATTGATCTAATTGTTCGATCACGGAAAAAAGGTTTCTCGGCTGGTCAATTTACACTTGAACTCAGTGAATGCATATGTACACATATGAGACTCATATGTGTATATATGAAACAACACTTAAGCACTATGGCCTCTTTAAATCCATGCACAAAATCTGTACAATATCCTTTCTCTTTATATTCGATGTAATCTCATGCTATATATTACATTATCTTAAATTGAATAAGCACAATAGTTGATAAAATGTAGACAGTTATTCGAGGCTATCTATGATGTCAGACATTACTTGGTTTCTTTTTTTATATGCATAATATGCTATATTTTATAACAGAGATATATCACGAGTCAATGGGAATATACTTCTTCTATCTCTCTAGTCTGAAATCAACCCGTATAGGTATATGTATACATGTATATTATTATCGAACGTAACAATATTTTCGATCAAGAAGTACCGAGGGGGAGAGAGAGAGAGAGAGAGAGAGAGAGAGAGAGAGAGAGAAAGAGAGAGAGAGAAAGAGAGAGTATGAATGGACCAAGAAATCTGTGGTCTGTGGGCGCTGGCAGCGATATAATATAATTCGTTTTGCCGCTCGAAACGAACGCGATTATGTACAAATTGTTGCACGCGGGTAGAGGGGGGGATGTGTAGGAACGAAAATGTAGAAAAATCTAGAAAAATTCAGATAAAAATATCGGTCAGTCTATTCCCATCGAGCCGTGACACGTTTATTTACGGATAGTAACAAGACTCATCAGTATCTTGACGTGTCCGAGACGTGGTGATCCCTCGACGGACGGTGTTTGTAATAACGATCGTAATAGTTCTCTTTAGCCGGGTATCTTGCAGTGTCCGCGAACCTGGCCTCCACTTCCTTACCGTCCGGCGGGTATCTGGCTTCCACTTCTCGGTTGTCGACCGCGTATCTACCGTCCGGTTCCCTACCATCGACCACGTATCTTCTGTCGATTTCGCGATTGTCCACAGGATATCTACAATCGGCCTCTCTACCGTCAGTCGGTATCCGATTGTCCGCGTGCCTGGTATCCGGGTATCGAACGTCCAACGGGTACCGACAGTCCGCGGCCACGTAACGACCGTCCCCTTCGTAATAATTACGATCGTAACCGTAATTGTATCTAGCCTTCTCGGTATAGTCAGGGTTCTCCATGACCGGATAAACGGCGGCACGTCCTTCGTAGTTCGGGTATCTTGGGTATTCGGCGTCGGACGGGTAACTTGGCGGCGGGTTCGCCGGCGCACCACCTGCCGCGTGCGGTTGCGGCTGCGGCGGCGGCTGCTGCTGTTGCTGCTGTTGTTGTTGCTGCTGCTGCTGTTGTTGTTGCTGCTGCTGCTGCTGCACCATGTAATTCCGTGTGTCGTACCCGGGATCCTCGTACGACGGGTAACTCGGTTTCTCGTACGCGTTGTAATTCTGCCCCTCGTACTTGTACTTATTGTTATCGTCGTATGGATAGTTGGCTGGGTACGACGGGTAGTGAGTCGTTTTATAATCGTACTCCGAGTCATACCTAGGCGGGTTAGCCGGCTCGGACGTATTTAAGTTGATATACGGTTTCGCCACAGGTACCCGTCGACTATTCGGCGTATGAACCGGTATAGGCCGGTAGCATTCATTGTGTTTGCTCGTGTCATACTGACGAGCCATCATTAAGCCATCAATATTCTGCAACCAGATACACCAGCCCTCGACAATCACATACAATTTTTATATCTATATATCATTTGGTATTTTTTTTTTTTTTTTTTTTTGTTTCTTTGACACACACATATACGCACGCACTCTCGCACATCGTAGACATACTTTTCCAGGATTCCCCTGGTTTTTGCTTTCATTGTGTCATTCCACATACCACACATATACGCGCGGCGGAACAATGTAATCGCCTTCATTGTTTCTGTTACTTTCGGATACGACGAAAAGTTTAGACGCAAAAATTTCACACTGTCGCGAGGACTATAACGTAACAGTCATCATTTTCGATATTCTCTCCTTTTGATCGCTGTCACGCTATTCGATCGTCGATACCGTGTAATTTCTGCGCTAAAAGCTCTCCCTCGTATCTCCAACAAATAATGGAAACGATCAAGACGATTGGTGTTATTGTCCCATCCTGTATACAGAAGACTGTTCAACCGCGCATGGTAAATACCTTAAAGGATAATTTCACAAGATAAAACACAACGATTGTCGGTTTAGTTTTCAAATTTTAAACGTTTAAAAATCCCGCCGCTAGTGACGCGCAAGACAGCCGCGCCGTCTCTGCAGGGACGGGATTTCGAACCGCTAACAAATTCGAAAACGATTTTATTTTGTAGAATCGTCTTTTGAGTTATTTACCGTGCGCGCGTTTGCGCAGCCCGTATATATTTTTTTATAATATTATAAGTTTCCTTTCTTCTGTTGACATATCACTCTAACCGACAGCGTGTGAGCCTAACCTCGTTCGAATTACCCGATTGAGAGACACGGCACAGTTTTGTTCATACACGGACCCGTTACACTATTTCATCTCATACTTGACGCTACAAGAGGTTAGCTTTCGTTCGTGGAACCGATAATACTCATTGGCCGCGAGAGACTTTACGTGTTTGTAATTCTTCTCAGACCGGTACGTTCGAAATTGTCGTGCACGAAAATCCAATCACGATTCTTATTACCCGTTTCGATTTTCGCAAAAGTTCAGAGCTCGCTTCTCGACTAATGACAATTCGTATACTGCGCGCGTTTCACACCGTGTTTTTCGTTTCTCTGTTCTTTCTTTCTTTCTTCGAAATTGCACACACCGTCACGCAAACCATACCCATTACAATGTTCGTTGTCCCGGAATGAAGGATACACATTTAGCAGTATACTCGAATATGTTTTTGCTGGCCTTGAAACTCACTCCCATTATTAGTCACATGCTGTTTTTTTTTAGGATGACAAGAAATTGCTCTGATCTCCCTAAATCTGTTTCAGAGTTAGTGGCGCGACGATATTGTATATTCTGCTGGACACCTCAAGCAAGCTAACACTTGGATACGTATGTCGTATGCATGTATATGTATATATATATATATTTGTATATATATATATATAAATATTACACTAAATTTCCACGGAAATTCGCACCGTAACCGGGACCCGAATCTATTCAACACCTCGTTGCTTGTTTCTCGAGTTGCCATTGAAACTTCCTCACGTGTGAACTGGGTATGTATTCCATAAATCATTCGTGTTCTGTTTTCAAATCTGACAGTGGTACTCTCATAGCATACTTAAAAAATTCCACACGATTTAATGACACAACCACACCATGTTATTTACAAGATCACGCAGACACACTTTCTTTTGGGATACCTGTTTCTTTCTGCATCATACAAAACACTCATATAAAACATTCACGCACATTTATATCACTCGTTCATTATAAATTTACCACTTAAGAGTGACTACACATTCATCTATTTATACCACAATATATACGTTCTCAAGAAATATTTAAAATGATGTTTCAGAGATTATAAGCGGAAATTAATTGTCGTCTCGTCTTGTGCAATGATTCAAAATCGAAAAAGAATTTCTAAAGCAAAGTATTATTCACGTTTGTGCCATAGTCAGACTTCTCGATTGTTCTTTTTTCTTCCTTATAATTCGCGCTATAGTTTATAATTCGACTAGTAGCCTATCGCATGCACTCTTAGGTCAGTACACAACCGTGTAATAAATCTATGGAAGCAACAACATTAAACAATTAATAATTCGATAGAAAGAACTGTGACAGTAACAATAAAATGAGCAGATTGTGTTTACAAGGTTTCGAATGTGCAGAACACTTTTTTACGTAGCGTATATTAGCTCGATTGCACGTCCATTCAATTGACTAAAGATAAAATAAATTATTGTTTGCTAAAGGTATATAATAGTTGTATAATCGATTTATCCTAGTAAAAGCAGTTGTGTACAGATCTATGAGTTGCATATACATGTATATATAGATATGTATATATTTTAATACACATATGTATATAAATACATATATCTCAGTATTATTAAATGATTGTTAAGTACTTAAGCACTTCGAAACTACTTCTAGATACCCGAAGAAACAACGAACATTTGATATTGAACATATCGATGCTCTTACCTTACTGTTGGGAACCTTGACGTCACACCATCTACCATCAATCATATGTCGTTGCGCGAGACATCTTAATTGGGACTCATAACTTCCGAATCTAATAAATCCAAATCCTTTGCTTTGTCCAGATTTTGCATCTTTTTTTACCTAAATTAATATTTGGAAATAATTTAAATGATATATTATATATATACCTACATTTATATAATACAAAGATGAATGCTTTTATGATTTTGAAGGAAAGACTTACCTGAGCCATGAGTACTTCTCCAAATGTTTCGAAATATTCACGCAAGTTCTGCTCGGTAGTTTTCCATGGTAAACCAAGTACGATCAAGTCTGTGCAACGCAACTTTGTTTCCATTCTTTTAGTCTTAGCTGTGGAATTTTCCAAATTGTCATCAGATTTACGTTTGTTCTCTGAAAAGATATAAGTGTTCATGTCTACTAACATTTTTTTTTTCATTTACTAGAACCTCTTCCAAAATTTGAGTCTTACACGAAATTCTCTATGTATATATATATTCGATATAGAGAAACGAAATGTAACTGCGATATATAAAAATAATAATAATAAAAAAAGAGAGGAATACGGAAATCCAGTACAAATAATTATTACTCGAAAAGTATAATTAAAAAAAAAATTAATTTATGTATCAGAGTGTAAGTGTACGTGTGTGTATGGGGGCATGTGTATCTGCAGCATATTCTTATACGTATATAATATATAGATCAGTTTAGTCGTATTAATCATTCAAGCTCAAAGCTATTTATACGTATGTAAGTTTGCATAGATGCGGATAAGCTTCATTCGATATTAATAGACATTTATATAGATACATAACATATATATACATATACATACACAACATGTGTATACATATATAATATACACATGTATATACATGCATATATACTTGTATATGTTGTGTGTGTATACATATATATATGTATATATGTATATAATTTTAGCTGAACCAAAAGCATTATTACACAAACTTATTTGTAACCTGTGTCTATTTATTATTGGTGTTAATATATTTGATGTAACATTAACATGTGCTTATGTTAATATCATTTATTCAAAAAAAAAAAAAAATGTTTTTGAACAACAGCAAAATCGTGGTATAATGGTAACAAAATTTCGCATCTCAAACGAAACAAATAGACAAAAATTATTCACAGGACAATGCACCCAAAGATTAATTGTTATAAACACAAACACATGTACTGGACTTCTAAAAGATAGTCACTAAATCATTTAAGACCAATTATCCGTACTGACTAAAATAAGATATTCCGGTTAAAAAAAAACTAGAATCTCTCCAACATCCTGCTTAGAGTCTGCATCGATTGTTATAACTGAAAGCTGTGAATTCTGATTGAATTTATAACGCCATAAATTTTCATGCATTCTGCGTACAAGCACCAACCTTACATACATCAAATCTAAGATTTGGATACAACTTCTGGCAAGTAAGCATTCATTGTAACTATTTCAGTGACTGCAGAATTTTATATACAATAAAATTTTTGACGTCTAATTTCAGAAAAAAACTTCTTTAAATTGAATCGGTTGAGAACGCGGAATGATGGAGAGACGAAAATCTACGAAAGACGCCAGTTGGTTATCAAAATGCAAAGAAAAAAATTAGAATTCGTCAACGTTATCGGAAGCATACAAAAAAGTTCAAATTTGTCGAGCAGTGCAATTATGCTCGAACGCTTTTACCAGATGTAGTGAAAAAAACACGGTAGTTGGTCTTATCGTAGCGTTAGTATTTGGGGGTCGAGAATGAGAGCAAGAGAGAGAGAGAGAGAGAGAGAGAGAGAGAGAGTGAGAGAAGAGGGGCGGGGGGAGAGCGAGACGGAGAGAAAGACAGACAGACAGACAGGCAGACAGAGATAGCGAATGAGGATAGTATGGATTTGTCGTGAAATAAGCACCTTTTGGAAAAACACAAAAGTAAACCGCTTTGCCCCATCCATTTTCAGGCGGATGAAGACGTCCGTCAACGAGACGGATGCCACGCATCGTCCGTGATTCGGGATTGCGGTATTTCAGTCCGCACGTTCCGGGAAACTGGGCGGTCACGGTGGTCAATAAGAGCGTGCTATCATCCTCGGTCGGTAGTTCTATCGGCTCGTCGCCCTCGTCCTCGGCAACCTGGATGTACGACGACATTTTCTCTTCGAAACGCACGGTCTGGTTCGTTTCCCGATGAAAGAAGAATTAAAAATCTCTACAACACAACAAACACACACGCTCTCTCGATCTTCTCGCAGCCAGTCACGCAACACCGCACCTCTTTCTCTTTGGCCAGCGAGCAGTGCTGCCAATCGCACGCGTCCCCAACCACTTTTCAACCTCTCCCAATACGTCTCTCTCCCAGGAAAATCACGACGCGACTTCCGCCCGGGAAATAATTTTATCGAAACCGACGTCAATTCAATTGATTCTTGACTCGATAGGGTTCCGATTAAATTCGAAATTTTTTTTCTAACACATTCAACGTCTCGCAAGCATCAGAACTCCTCGTTTTGTTATTATTTGCCGCGGACAAACGGCTAATACTATGCTCAAACGAATCACTTGTTGCTAAGATTAAGGGACTTTTTCAGTCGTTTGTCTTGCAGAAACGTCTCTGATATTGTTCGAAAAAATTAAAAATACTTTTTTACAGAACTATTCGATCGATTTCGGTCGAATTAATCGACAAGCGTGGAGACAACCGGTGAATTATAAGAACGCAAGAAGCGATAGATTTATTAATAAGTAAAATCATTTTTACGTTCCAATTATTATTTTTGACGTATTCATAATATGTTGTTTAATCTTAACGTATTTCGAAATGTAAATCAATATTTCGTTCCAGTGCTAGGGGATTTTTTAAATCCGTGTAAAAATCCCTAGCACCTGTCGAAGCGCCGCGTTGCAGTACAATTTCGAACTATTTATGGCGCTAAAAAGGATCGATTTGAATGAAAAAACCAATATTTATGTCAAAAATATATTTCGTCATTAAAGTAGAATTCGTGTTACATTTACATCGAATGAGAGGTGCGAAAATAAAATTGCTGTCATATTAAATGTTCTCCTGCGCTTTGATCGTTCCTATAGATTACGAAAAAACAAAGTTGGAACGCGGATAGTACACAGCCTAAAAAGTTTGGGATTTGTATAAAACGATCATCGAGAAGGCAACCATATGCAAACCACTGAGAGGAGACTACCAACGAAGCCATGATAATGGGAAACGGTAAACTTTCCGTGTTCTTCATCCTTATTACGTGTGCCTGATAAACATTTTATTCGATTACCCCTCATGGATTGTTACACCAATAGAATGATAATCACCAATAAACTTACCATCATCATTAAAGGGGATGCAAAGAATAATACTGTCACCGTGCAGCTCAGAAACCCAACGTACTTTGCAGCTAGCGACTTGTCTTGCTCGTAAAAACTATAAATATACACAGCTCCAAGGAAACAAGTGGCCATTATCATTTCTCTAACAATTTTCAATTTCTTTACACTATACAAGATGTACACGTAAACGTACGATGCTTGAAGCACAGCTCCAAAAATATTTACTAACAATATGAAATGGTCTTCGATAAGCATACCGTATCTCATCCATAAAACACATCTGAAACATATTGTACGGTATATATTAATTCACGTATGCATGGTACTAATCAACATGGCTGTAAAAGTTTACACTTACGATGTGTAACATGTTATAAACGCCAAAGGCGAACTATTTCCCGTCGAACCGTTTTTAATGATCTTCCTACACACCAGGCTAAAACATCGAAAATTTTACAGCTGTTCATTGGAAAATACAGTCTACCTAATTGTAATAATCATTTACGATCAATTAATTTATTTATTGGACACAGTCTTATAACGCATTCAATGTAAACAAAACACGTAGCTAATGTCTAAAACCATTACCTGACAGACGAAATATGGAAACAAGTTTTTTTTTTACTTACACGCCGGCTAAAAATTGTAAAATTGTGCAAATCGAGGCTGTTGTAGCCAATGCGTCTTTAATCCCCGTCGAAATCATGATTCAAATTGCACATATCAGTACCACGTATCAACATCCGTGATCCAGATTCACGAACTTGTTATCAAGCTCACGCGTCCAAATCTAGTTTTATAATGAAAGATGAAATCCGTGGTCGATAATATATGTTCTTACACAAATCGAAAGCGAACACGAAATTATCGTCTACCCCCATTATTCGATCGACGTTCGATTCCACGCCAATTTTGGCCCGGTTTTTCAACATGATTTTGACAATAAAAGACATTATTTTTTACTGTAGTTGATTCGATTTCAAAGAAGTCCAGGAGTGTATCTATCAATTTCAGCCCTTCGTTACGAACGATTCTAGTGTATTTATTTTTGCTTGCCAATTCTTCGAAATAAATAATATATGTATTGGAAATGTATAAATAAGAAACAAACTATGCACGTGAATCGTTTACTGCGTTAGTAGCAACTCAATTTTGGTTCATCGTGCTCGCAGTGTTGATAACCTCTTCTGGAGAAAGAGTCGAGGAGCCGACATGAGATTCAAAATTCATCTATTCACCGGTTTCTTAAACAGGACTCTTCATTTTTGTAATTTAAAGTATTATTCGCGAACAACCAACTTAAGCAATAAGGCCGATCAAGATTTAGAGAATTGGAAGGAACAACTACATAGTACAATGCAAATAATCCCGAATTTTATCTCTGCGGCCGAAGAACAATCTTTGATCGAAGAAGTTGATCC
This sequence comes from Halictus rubicundus, assembly GCF_050948215.1. Classification (NCBI taxonomy): domain Eukaryota; kingdom Metazoa; phylum Arthropoda; class Insecta; order Hymenoptera; family Halictidae; genus Halictus; species Halictus rubicundus. The sequence goes on along the minus strand of NC_135159.1, from coordinate 2,584,675 downwards.
CTATATGAAAAGACTTCGATACGAGGAATCACATTGGGACGATGTCGGTATTTTACATTCCTGTTAAACTTCTATTATAATTTATTCGAGTGTCGTCTCATTGTAGGCGATACATGCTTACAGAGAAACAGAGAGGAAGGACTGGAACGAGAATAATGCAAAAATAATAAACAGGATTCGTGAGACAGCTTTTCCCAAAGAATTGAGTCAGCTTCCTCTAATACATGTTTTGGATTTAGCAGCCAAAGGATGGATAAAGCCTCACGTCGACAGTATTAGGGTATGTAATTTACGTACATGTAGTTTAATGTATGGACAAAGCTCAATGATTTTTCCTATTTTCTAGTTTTGTGGAGAAATTATTGCTGGTTTGAGTTTGTTAAGCAACAGCGTAATGAGATTAACAATGGTTGGACACGAGACAACGCATAAGCATGACTTCCTGTTACCGCAAAGATCTCTGTATATAATGAGGTATAACAACTTGTTTGTTAAGTAAATATATCATTTGTTTATATCAAAAATAATTATTTTACAGTGGTGTAGCCAGGTACAACTACAACCATGAAATCCTAAAAAATGAAGAATCCTATTTTGAAGGACAGCATATACCAAAAATTAGACGTATTTCAATAATATGCAGGTGTCAACCGAACAGCAGCAGATAATGTCGTATTAATTGCTGTATTTATGTACATAATTTGTAATTTTCTCTGTACATAATAAGTGCAATAGAATATAATTATTTATGAGAAATTACTATAGTTTTATTGTAGTGGCAAACATTTAGGCAAACACCTCCCACAAAATTCTCTAGGAAAGAGAAATACAAACAGAGAGGAAATGAGAGTGCTCACGCCCGGGATTTTAGTGTCCGCGGAATAGTGCTGCCCCCTAGTCTAATTTTTAGCCTGGACCAGAACTTGCATGGTTCCGTGATGATTCACCTTCTCACCGACGAGAATTTCCTTCGTGGTCTTCTGCACCGACGAGATACCGTCGTTGGCCTTCTGTTTCTTACTCCAGGCAAAATCTATCCTAGAGGGCGGTAAACAACACCGTATTTTTCGAGCGACACATTCTCCCGTAAGGCTGGCAGTCTTTATATATATCTCGTCGGTGACAATATTCTATTGTATTCGCGAGACTGCAGTGACTATATACAGAGAGGAACATTCCTCTCTGCTATATATATAGCTATTTTTAATTTTAATTCCTACTACTAACGACGCTGTTGTTACGTCCGGCGGTTGGTTACGCGATGGTAAAGACGCTTCGCGATTTTACCGCGGAGAGACGCTTCAAAATTACAACCATTTGGATCACTCGACTCGTACGTTCGAAGTCTAGCCGGGTCCACGGTTCCACGTAAATATGTAGATATGCTACTCACCAACAGTCCTGGACAGATTGCAAGAAACAGAGACAGATGGGGCAGCCGTGCTCCCTCGGATTGGCTACGGAGAATAGGTCGGTGTCCTTGTCCCTCTTAGGTCGATGGCTCTCTCTCTCTGAAGATGTTGGTCCTGATGCTGCGCGGCCGCGAGATGGTGCAGACGTTCGCCGAATGGATTGGATTGTTAGACACGAGAGGGCGAAACAACTGGCGTAATTAGTAGTTACAACCGGCGCGGCGCGGCACTCTCTTGCGCGGGATTGGCAAATGTTAGACCAATTTTGATGTTTCGAGTAAATAAATGTTTACAAGCCTGCGGTGGACATTTTGAACATTTAATTTAAAATACATTTTATTTCTTCACGAATAAGCAAAGGAGTCAAGCGCGTATAATTCCATAACGCTATTTCCGAGCGCTTCAAGTACCTACAACTCGAAACTTCAAACTGTTATATTTCATCATGGAAGTATCTGACAAAAAAATGTTTCAGACAAAATTGACTTGTTTTTTCCTGTAGAATCTAAATATGTAACATTTTATAGGGGGTTCCATTTAAAATTACAAAGGTACCTCCCCTCCCCCGTTAAAGGGGAAGGAGGCCACTTCACGTTTATGTATTCAGGAAGGCCCTTCAGTTCCATGCAATTTAAGACTAAGAACTTTAAAATCGATGGCATACTTTTCGAGATATTGAGCTGTTCAGAGTTATGTGGGCCACCCTGTATATATATTCAAAGAAGTAGTTGGAATACAAGACTCTTAATACTAAATATTGGAACAGCTAGATATAATAAGAGGTAGTAACGTTTGAAATGGAAACGCGAGATGTTGACGCGACCAGGTCGCGGATGAGAACCGACTTCCTCGGGAATTGTCCAGACCTCCTTCGCTCGGAGATCGCGTGGAGGAGCGCGTGACGTATTACCAGGTATTACGCGTCGTAGTGGGGCTCGCTAGAGCGCGGTGACGTAATGTCGCGCATCTTGGCGCGCCTCGGAGATGGGGAATACGGGACTTAGAATTCTATGTGATGTAACGTAGTGGCTATCTATATATTATACAACTTATGACCTAACGCGACATCTAGTTATAACCAAACACAACATCCTGACGGCACGACATCTATTCAGAAGCTAACGCAACATGTCGATAGGCGTGACATCTAGTTATAACCTAGCGCAGCAACACGTCGGCAGACGTGACACTGTCAGCAGATTTTAGTTCCAGTTGGTAATACAGGATGTGACACGAAAATGGTAATGGGGTTACGTGACCCCAAAAACGTTGGACACGAAAATGCATTGGATGATAGGTCTATCCTTATACCTCGTCTGTGGTGCAGCGTTCATTTCATAACTTTAATTTCGTCAATTTTAAACTGTCCGATATTTTGATAAAGGTCCTCGTATTCTTCAAATTTTGAAAAATGTTCCTGCCACGAAAACATTGCATTTGTCTAAAACAATTGCAATAAATAAATGGTGAAGAAAACCTTTTTTTTATTTCAAATGACAACGTTTTTAACGTACCGGACACTCTAAGACTGTGTGCATTTGAGAGTAAAACTGTCGCGAGTTACTCTCCAGAGTCAAATTCGTCAGTGTTTTATTATGCACGAAAGGAATAGCCCTCTCCGGTAGCAAATATTTCCGATGCTACCGGAGAGTGCCATTCCTTTCGTGCATAATAAAACACTGACGAATTGACTCTGGAGAATAAGTCGCGACAGTGTTACCCCTAAATTGGCACGCATCCTTAGAGTGTATGTAGACTAAAAATGTTGTCATTCGAAGAAAATGTTTCTCCACCGTTTATATTGCAATTGTTTGAAACAAATGCTCCTGCTTTCGTGGCAGGAGCATTTTTAAAAATTTAAGGGAAATGAGGAACTTTCTCATAAAAGCGGACATTTTCAAATTTCCGTAATTAAAGTTATTTCAAGTGAACGCTGCACCGTGACATACAGCTTCCGACGGCTGGCGCGCGGTAGAAGCAGCGGCCGGACAGTCTTACCTACGTGCAGCGTTCACTTAAAATAATTTTAATTCTCATTAAAGGGTCAGTAATGGGGACACTTTGCCCTATCTCCCCATTCTTTTTCAAATTTTTAAGAATATTCCGGCCATGAAAATATTGCATTTATTTCAAACAATTGCAAAATGAATGGTGAAAAAAACATTTTTTTCAAATGACAACATTTTTAGCCGTATAATTTAATGAAAAAAGAGTGACACTTTCTTACTTTTCTGTAAAATCATGAAAATCCTTTGAGACTTGTTCATAGGTGACTACAATATATTCAAGTTTGAACAAAATGCGAAACATTGCTGCAACAAGAGTCCGATTTCGCGTGGAATGATCCTTATAAGAACAAGGTGAGAGCATATCGTTTCATAGAGGACGAAATACAGAAAGTTTCTGATACAATCGAACGAATCAGTTCGAGGGAACGGCGAGAACGTCCGCGACGTCGGCCATTGTGGATGGAAATCATTTTCCTTAGCCTCCGCCGAGGAATAAAAAGTCATGTGCAGCTCTGAAGACGCAGGGAATCGAATCGCATAGTTATCGGATGCACCGGCCAGCCTCGTTTTCATAACTTACCTTGGCCGGGAAACCATGGCGTTGTGAAAACAATTAGTTAATGGGACGCGGGCGAAGTTTACAAGCTGATCGAGCAACGTTTAATAAAGTCAGAGAATTTTAAACTTTCGTCACTTGCTCGGTTCGATCTATCGCTTGAAATTACCGGTCGAATAAACGGGGCTTTTAGGAGTTGTAACCCCCGACGAATTAGATCAGGTTAGATAAACGTGGAAGTTCGTGTCATCTATTAACTCTTAACACCCCAACGTGCTTCTGTATCATAACTGACCACTACTGTCCAAAATATGGCGAGTGTATAATCGATTAATAAAATGGCTTTTAGCAAACAAATAAGATCTATCGGTTTCTAGAAAATCGAAATATGCTCAAGTAGTATGCTCGACGATTATACGGTTCACACACAATTACAGACGTATTTCGCGCGTCCTCGTATCTCCGGAAGATAAGAATGAATTTCTTCATCCCCTCAATCAAGAAAACCACTTAGGAGATCCTTCGTTTTTACGCGAACAAAGGTGGCTGCTTTGCGGGAAGTTTTTTGACGGGAAATTAGCGGAGATATTGACACCGTTGTTGCTCGTACATCTTACTTTTTTGTAATAAGGAATGCCATTGTGCTTAAATAAAAAGAAAAATTAAAATCGACTTTTACGGATGTTGCACGCAATTTCGCGCAGGAAATAATTCCAAGATATAACGAAGATAGAAATGTTTCTGATCGGTGTACGTTAGCGTACCGTTTTCATTATTTTCAACCGATCCGTCGGAAACTACCTTTAAGAAGTTCAGCTATCTTCTTTCCTGCAATAACCCCAAAGAAAATGATTATATCCGGCTTTTCAGATTGATTTCAATTATATCTACACTACAAAATTCAATAGAATTGAGTAGAATTTTTCTTGATTTTAGATCTACAAAGTTGCTACCACTGAAAATAAGATTTCGTGGGGTTTCTTAAAGTTTGACTACAGAAACTGAAAATTGCCCAAACATCCGCAGTCCGTCGACAAGAATCACCCGCCATAATAAATAAAATATCTCGTTAAGCATCGCGTCCGTGATGAGAGGCAAAAAGCCCATGAATTTTTCACACCCCCCAAAATAGAAGGACTCGGCAGTTAAGGTCAAACGTCTCTCGTCGTTCTCATAAGTTCATCGAAGTTGAGATGAGTCACAAGTGATCGAGGGCTGGTTTCTCGATCGCCGGACAATTTCTGAATTACCGAAATTTGGAAGTACAGTGAATTTTCGATATATGTCAACAACACGGGTCTTGCCCGTGTCATCACCATTGTTGCATTTCGATAAGAAACTTTCGATTCTTGTATCGAAAACCTTTATAGAAAATAAAATTGTTCTAAATAAATAATAAGTTGATCGCAAAAAATAGAAACTAGATGAAAATGTGCCTGTTCTTTCAACAACTTTCATAAATTGAAAATAATATTCTCCAATTTTTCTAACACTTTCACAATTTAGCTTTCCAGTTTCCATTTTTTCTATAAATACATAAAATCCACAGCGAACAAAAATGAGCACTTAACGATGTTTGTTTATTGCCCGTTGTTCAATTCCATTTTTGACAATCCACTCTCGACAATCGCGTTCGATATGTTGTTCCACGGATTGCATGTCGCAATTAACACGGGCCGGAAGTCACCGCGCATAATTTTGCGTAAGGAGAGTTAGACACTGTCAAATGGCGGAAGACGAACACTGTGGGCTTAATTGTGAGATCAATTGTGAGAACAAGAAGCGGATCGCGTGTCATTGTATGCGCCTCGTATTCGGGCGCACACGATCCCGGCCGACGGGATGTAATACCCTGCGGGAATAATGATTCCTCTCTGTGACGCAAATTTTTCGAGCGGAGACTGAAATTCGAATTTTTACGGCTAATCAAGAAAGCCCGTCACGTGCGCGATTTCAACGGGAATATCTACATATGTCGGGTATGCAAACAAGAACTTTTTCATCCCATTCTTCCGTTTTTTTCAAACGCCAATGCAATTCGATGAATAAATATGAACTTCCCGGAACATGCGAAAAATCCCTCGGCGAAATAGTCAATCGAAGTTTTCTTGTGAGGTTTAAAGCAAACGCGAAGTATTCGTCAAACAATTTGATTATTTATTAAATTATTTCTTAATCTATTTAATAATCAGAATAATTATTGTTAGAATACGATAGAATTTCGTGGCTTGATTTCGAGAAATATTGTAATCGAATACCGATGTCTGGCCCTCCGGAATTTTAATTAAAAATTCCGTAAAATTAACAGAGCTATGGCACGCGATCAGTTCATGCTCCTACGATACTCAGCACGACACGTAGAAAATCTCTTAAAATCTCTATTAACAGTTAGAATTTCTAACAACGATGATACTATTAAAATAAATTGGTTCATGGGATTTTCCGTAAAAATTGCTTTCTCTCGGAACGTTCACGATTCACAGGCTCAATTCACTGTTACAAAGGAAATCATGAAAAATATCAGGTCATTTTGATTTGTTACTTTTAGATAGACACAAGACAATAACCATATTTTCCTGTCGAAGCAATTTTCTTTCGTTACGTCAACGGTATGACGAATCGCCCTAAAAGTTTCAATAGAATCGGTCGCACGGTCTCCGGGAAAGCAATTCCGAAAGTTCAGCAAATTTGACAGTCCAACAATATCGTCTCCTGTCCCTTGCGGCACTATTTTATTTGATTCATCGAACGCTACGTCTGTATCACCTGTAACAGCTTTTTCACGATATGCCCAAAGGGAGACGGTTCACTCTATGACGTAGGTAGAATTTGCCTACAACCCTTAATTTTTAACGTTAAAATGATGATTTCACATCACTTTATACAAATATCGAGAACACGTTCAGTCAGATTTTCAACGATTTCGAGCGTATGTCCGAAGAAACAAAAAAATTAATTTATCCTCCAAAAATCTTCAGAAAATCTAATATTATATTATTCTATTAATTTTATACAAAAATGTTATACAATAAATACGCCATTCAACTCGGGCGAGTCCAAAGAATCGTCGCGTGTGAAAAGAGTTTGCATATCTTTTGCGGTTAAAGCAAGACAAATGGTTAAAGTTATAGATTGTCGTCACTAAATAAAAATCAAAAATACAAGATATAGATCCACAGTCTAGTTATTACATTATTCTCTGTTCATTAGAATTGTTGAAAGAAGGAATACATTTTTAGTTAACTTCTGTTCTCTGCAATTTACAATAAAAAAAAAAAAATTGTAGAGAACAGAAGTCGATGTGTAATCATTGCAGAATATACTTTTTATAATAACCTTTATCATAACAATAAATTTTATATAACTTTTTCATCCGTGAAAATGTTCTGCTCGGCTTCGTTAAGGAGTTATTAACGAAAACGCGGGTCATTGAACAGTACATTGAAAATTTAAAAAAATATTTATTTCAATTCTTCCGTAATTGACCATGGGATTTCGCGAGATTGGAAATAAAATAAAAATCACGTTCGCAACAAATGACGCGTTTATTTTATCGCGTTTTGTGTATAATCGCGTGGATGGTCTATTTGCCCGTTGGCCGGACATATTCGCGCTTATTAAAATCGAAAATTTAACAGATTACATGTTTACGGAGAGAAAAGAGTCATCGAGTCGTTCGGGCGAAATATTATTCAATATATTGCGAATTTTAATGCGAAATAAATATCGCCTGGAGTTCGGCTCGAACCGTCGAACGAGTCAGACGTGTTTGCAAACAGAGCGCTACATCGAACGTGTATTTGAAGTGTCCATTTCAGTATCGCGAGTGCTTACGAAATAGTTAATTGCATACAACTGAACTGTTAACGTCAAGTGCAGTGATGAAGCCCCCTGGTAACCAGGGGGCCTCATCTGAGAACAACTTAAAAAGCATGAACGTCTCTGAGTACAGTAATGTTCATTCAAACAAGTCAACGAGCTCAACAAAAGTAACAACAGATAGTGTTCCATTGACGTACGCAGCCGCAACACAAAGTATTACAGTCCCGACTAAAGAACAAGCGATTATCATGGATGCAATTGATGGTGTGTCCATCAAAGAATTCATATTAGCAGTAGCTAAAGTTATTTCACCGGTTAATATCAGATTCGCCTCTAGAATTTCGAACGGCAGAATCTGTATGTACCTCGCCAACCAGCACCTTGTAGAAAAACTGACCGACACCGATGTAAACATAAGCGTCGGCGCTCACACACTGCGAATTCGTCCGCTCGTGGCCAGGGCTAAGAGAATAATACTATCCAACGTGTGTCCGATAATTCCGAATGATACAATTGAGAAAAAATTGACAGCTATGGGAATCAGGTGCGTGTCACAGCTTACATATATAAGGGCTGGCATGAACGAACAGGGGTTCTCACACATTTTAAGTTTTCGGCGTCAAATATACATTGAACCCAGTGATGCTGTTAAACTCCCCGACAATATTCAGATAGAGCATGAGAACGTCAACTACTGGATTTATATTTCGTCAGATAATCCAAGATGTTTCATCTGCAAAAAAGACGATCACTTGGCCAAACACTGTTCAAATGTTGGCAACACCATGCAAATTTTGTTGCCTGAAAAACCATCGTATAATCAGGCAAGAGGTAATGCGTCTGAAGAAGTCAAGGTTGCAGAAGACAACTTTAAAGTCACTGAATCTGAGACCAATAACTATGAGAGGAATGACAAAAGACCGTTATCCACTACCGAGTCAGGCTCTACCGCCAGGGGAATCGCAATCAACGATAACTTGTCATCAGATGACACCGACAACAAGACTAACCAGGAACAAAATCTCAAATATAAGCGAACAAAATTAAAGAAGACAGTAAAGAAAATGCGAACAGAATCGTGTAGTAGCGACCAAGAAACCGACATTGAGGCAATGACTCTACCGATTAAAGAAATTCTAACTGAGCATCCGAACACCTATGTCTTAGACTACACCACTTTGAACAGCTTTCTGCGAGAAACTATTGGCAACTCCAATCACCTTGAGATAGCCAAAAAGTATACAGATGACACCAAAGCTTTAAGCAATATGTTATACGAAATCTACCCAAGCTTAACACACCGAGGCGCCAAAAGTCGGCTGATCAGAATGATCAAGAAATTAAAAGAGGATAACACAGACCAAGACATCGCCTTAAACCCAGCTTAACAGTATCCTCAAAAATGGGACAACACACTATCGGTAATAACAATTTCTCAGCGTTACGCATCATATATTGGAACGCCAGGAGCATTGCACAACGCAAAGAAGAGTTGGAACAAATGCTACAAGAGATTGACATTTTCATTTGTGTTGAAACATGGCTCAAACCGGAAATGAGAATAGCATTCAAAGGTTTTAACACGGTTCGCAAAGACAGAATTGGCAGAAGAGGAGGTGGTATCGCTATCTTTATCAAAAGATCCATTGACTACTGTATATTACCAAATATTAGATCTTTTAATAATCTCATAGAAACATGTAGCATTAAGTTAGTGAACACTGTCCCATCTATTAACATAATGGCACTCTATAGACCACAGGGCCCCTCTTTAGGGCAAAACAAATGGGATTGGATCATGCAAACAGTCTCAGACTTGCAACCTTGTCTCTTAGTAGGTGATTTCAATGCGCATAATACAGTATGGAATTGTTCAAGTAATGATTGTAACGGGGATAGATTATTCAATAGCTTATTAAGTCACAGCATCTTTTTGCACAATCCTGATTCTTTAACACACGTCGATTTAAGTAACAATAGTAAATCTAACATTGACTTGATTTTTACGACTCCGGATTTAGCTGATAAAACTCGGATAAATACTTTGGACGATACTCATGGATCTGACCATTTTCCTATCGGTATAGAAATTAGTATTGAAAAAACTAGACATATTTACAGGAAAGTTACAAATACATTGTCTTCAACAAGAACGGATTGAGATAAGTATCAAGAGTTAATGGCACAAAATTTCCAATTATATTTATCACGCGAATTCAATATACTAGATTGCGTGGAAAAATACAACTTCTTTACTGATTATATAAGAGAAGCTATTATAAAGAACACACCCTCGAAGGTGACGGTCAACGACAATATACATCGAAACCCAGTACCGTGGTGGGACAAAGAATGTGAACGAGTCAAGAGGTTGAGGAGAGCAGCCTACAAGAAATGGCAACACACTTATGAAATGTCGGACCTAGTTAACTATAAAAAACTTGTTGCAACCGCAAAGAAAACATTCAAGTTAAAAAAAAGAGAGTATTTTCACAAATTTATTTCAGAGTTTGACACTAAAAGGGGCAGTAAATACTTCTGGAATACCTGCAAAAAACTGAAAAATAAATGGACATATACCGGGAATAAAACAATGTCTGCTGGCCAACGCCTAGAAAGAATACATGAATGCTTAGATAAAATTGCTCCCCCTTGGGCTGCCTGCAACCCAGACGGCTTTTCACAGGCGCCTCATAATCAGTTCTTTGACAAACCTTTCGATTTCACAGAATTTAATTTTGCATTGGATTTTAAGAATGACAAATCTGCACCCGGAAAAGACGGCATAAACTATCTCTCACTAAAACTTCTGCCTTGTAACATTAAACTGGTCCTGCTAGATATATTCAACGAAATGTACCTGGAAAAACGATATCCCCAAGAGTGGCAGTCGGTTCAGATGTTCTTCATTGATAAACCCAATAAATTGGGCGTTAGACCTATTTCCCTGGCTTCATGTGTATGTAAACTTTTTGAAACCATGATAAAGAACAGGCTAGAATGGTGGCTTGAAAATCAAAATATTCTACCCACGTCTCAAGCAGGATTTCGCAAGGGTAAATCATGCTCTGATAATTTAGTTTCTTTATTAACCAACATCGACACCGCAAAAAATCAAGGTAAAGACACCCTAGGAGCCTTTCTAGACGTACAAGCTGCTTTCGACAATGTGAATTGTAGTTTGCTTATTCAGAAACTAATCCAGATAGGCTGTTCTCTTGTAGTCATAAGATTTATCAAACATATAACGCTTGGCAGGAAAATTACTGCTATAGATAGAACCACAAGCACTATCACAAGAACAACCTGGAAAGGTTTGCAACAGGGAGGAGTTCTAAGTCCGTTACTATATAACTTTTATGTAGCTGAAGTTATTAAGAACATTCCAGACAACGTTCAAATATCGCAATTTGCAGACGACATTGCTGTCTACTGCAGCACCCCTACCATCAACGATAGCAAAAGGTTACTCGAACAATCGATTAATACAATTAATGCTAATCTCAAATCTGTTGGCCTTGACCTGTCTCCTAAAAAAACGGTATTTGTTCACTTTAATAATAGACGTATTCTACCGGGTAAAACCGAAATTATAATTGACAACCATGTCATCAAATCAAGCGAAACAGTTAAATTTCTAGGAATCAATTTTGACTATGACATGAGCTTTAAAGTTCATATAAATAATGTGAGGAAAAAATGTTTTAGACTACTAAATATTATGAAATTTCTTTCTGGCGTTTCATGGGGTGCTTCACCCGAGACTTTGCTGTTAATATACAGCAGTCTCATAAGACCAATCATGGAATATAATTGCTTCATATATTATCCGAAAAACAAAAACCTAATCCTTAAATTAGATCGAATTCAGTATGCTGCAATCCAACTGGCACTAGGGTACAGAATTAGCACGCCCACAAATGTTTTGCTTAGCGAAGCTAAAGTCATTTCCCTTCGGGATAGTGTCAATTTTCTAGCTAGAAAATATCTACTCAAATGTTACTCTTATACAACCTCAACTTCAAACAAAATACTGTTTAAAAACAACACAGACCTGATTGCCATTCCTCCCAACAGACGAACGAAACACTCTCTGCTAGTTGAAAACCTCCTTAATTTGTTAGAAACACGACCCGATCTAGAGATTGCTGAAAAACATCCAATTTTTACCACAGACTATAACATCCTATATAATATTCCACCGAGTGATGTTTATTTAGGTCAATCATTACAAGATTCTTCCGACCCTAATATTCCGTTACGAGATTTTATTGAATCCAACCCTCCGAATACGGTTGCAATCTATACCGATGGCAGTGCAACAGAAAACTCCGAATCAGTAGGTGCCGCAATATACTGCCCACAACTAAATATCTCCCAAAAATTTAGTTTAAACAAGCACGCATCAATTTTCACAGCAGAATGCTACGCCGTTAGCCGAGCACTGGACATTGCCAATTTATATAGTAATACTACAAATTTTCTCATCTTCACCGACTCGCAAAGTACAGTGAAGTCACTACAGAAGCCAACCTTCAAATATAATATCAGTAACCACATCATTGAAATCAAAACTAAGTGCTCTACGTTTATATCAAACAACAAAGGCCAAAATTTTATTAAGTTTATCTGGATACCAGCACACGTAGGAATTATCGGTAACGAAGAAGCAGACTCACTTGCGAAAGAAGCGACCAAAGAAAGCCCTTCACCAGATATCAAGGTTTCAATCGCTGACCTAACCAGAGACCTCAAAATTCAAGCAAGATTGTCCACTAACACCCTAATCAAAAAGGAGGGTCTAATCAAAGGTGTGAACTATGTTAGATTTTATCACAAGGACAAAGGCAAGCCATGGTACACTGGTCTTGCGCTCTCTAGAGATTTTCTAGTTTTTGTTAATAGATGTCGAGCTAATCACTATAATTTAAATGGTTCTTTGGCGAGGGTTAACTTTATAGCTAACAGTGCTTGCCAATGCGGAGCAGAACTCCAAGACCTAAATCATGTTATATGGCAATGTCCACACTATGAAAACGAACGCAATACATTGGAAACAAAGCTCCTCAAAGGCAAGTACTGTTTCCCTCTTTGTATTAGTTCCTTCTTATGTAAACCTGACATAAAAGGACTAAAAATAATTTATAATTTCCTTAAACAATGTTCCGTTAGACTTTAGAAACAGTGTAAACCTATTTAATGTAAGCTAGATGTAATAATATTGTACTTGCTATATAAACCACTTGGTTTAAAGCAATAAATAAATAAATATCGCCTGCGTTCGTTGAAAAATACAGAGACCAAATTTATTTCCCTTTTAAATCGTTTATGCGTTTCTAGATTTTCTAAATGCTTCTATACTGTTTTGCGTTAGATCCATCCATTTTTAACACGAATCTATAAAATCCTCGGTCTTGTTAATCATTGTTCGTTTAGCCTGGGATGAATAATCCTTCAAAATATAATTTTTTAAATTCGATGCTCTCAATGGGCTGATACAAAAACCTTTTAAATTCCACGAATTTGAATGTGAAGATATTTAATCTCCCGATCAAGAGCTTTCGACAGAACGTAACGAATCCGATTTTACCGTTTCCATTCGCGGGATTGGCCAGCAGGGACACGGTAGGAATCAGTGTTAGGTGTGGCCAATAATTTCATTGTTACGTTTTCAGCGCCGTAAGGAAAAAATCGGCTTGATACTCCGCGTTTTCCAGCTACAGTGAAATTTTATCTTCGACTTTTCCTCGTTTTTCATTCTACATTACCCCCGGTTCTGCTTGGTAGCGTTCACGTTCGTGTCGGCCCCACCCCGTCTGCCCTTCGCCGTTGCGTCAGAGTAATAAGTTTCGGGAGCCACTGCTCGATCGCTGGTCGTTTAATCGGCTGCGAAATATCGGAAATTGTTACATGCTTCTCGTATGCTGATTTATTTTATTTCTGCCCCCATCGATTGGCTGCCTCGATTTTACAATCACTAAATAATATAAATCCGTTTCGAAGAGGATACGTTGAGCAACAGTATCCGCTTCGTATTTTCCGCATTTCTTCACAGGTGAGGAGAGGTGTTAGCTCCACTTTTGCCAGTTCCACTATCATAATTTTTCCAGCCACGAGGCTCAGGGACAAACAGTTTCTCTGGAAATAAAGCATCGCCTCCGGAAAGGGCAAATTTTTTCGTGCAACACAGGCACGCGCGGTTTGCTAGAGTCTTACACAGAATGTATGTCGCGGTGTGTACCACCCACGTGCTCTCAGCAAATACCACCCTTTTCTTCAGTGAGAACAGAAGCATCCCGGTGGTAACAATATCGCTACCCACTTGTGGTGTACCTTTTCATAATTCGTGCGAAAGTACGTATCGTCCCTTTGACAGCGAAACTGTATATACGTGACATCCTTTCTTCCCACCCCTGCGACCGTCAGAGATGAGAACCGCGCCAAGGGAAGAGAATTTAGGGGGAGAATTGCTTACGGCGTTTTTAATACGTCTGATCGCCATACGGTTGACCCCTCGTGTTTTTGTTCTCTTCTGGCTACGACTTATTCCTCGTCGGTCACTCGTGACTCCTATTTAATCTGTGAATCATTGGTAGGATGATTGAAAACATGATGATGGGCTAGAAATAGTTAACGCATTGGTTACCAGCGGTTGTTTTGGCAATAGACTTCATCATATGATATTGTTTAAGATGTCCTTTTTTAAAATGTGGTGTCATATACGGTCGGTAAAATATCGATAGAAAGAGAAATAATTACAGTAGAACCTCGCTTCGTCGACCGTCATTTATTCCTAGAACTCCTCGTCCCTTTCATACTCACAAGGGAACATAATCAGATGCGAAAATCCGATTTTGATGAAACTTGTGGGAGCTTATAGTTCTTTGAAAAATATTTCACACTTGTTTTTTTTATCGGCAACCATCCACTTTGAAGGGGTGAAAACAGCCCTCAAAGTTGGCGGTCAAAACCATATTTTTGGAGATATCTCGGAAACCAGAGGTCGAAAAAATTTGAATTTTTTTTTAAATTGTGTGTTTTTCAATGGGAAATGTAGTCGCGCAAGAAAATTTTAACAAAAGTTTGTTGTTTAAACAATATATTAAAAATTTGATTTTTTTTGCGGCGCGCCGTAATTATAATTAGCACCGCGTCACGCTGCTACCTGCGCCACCTTCTTTCGCTACTAATAAAATAATAAACGACACATAACCCAGTGGTATTGTTTAAAATACTATACAGGTTTATACTAAATGCTTATATTTCGATAAAACCAGCCAGAATTCCTTCCTACGCACGCCAGGCGCAAGAATATCTTCCATTATGCATAATTATTGTTAAATGGCAAAAAAAAACATGTACCCCCTATTTTGGATCAAAGATCACACACCCAAGTTTACATTAAAATGAACTAACAATAAATAAGGGAAACTGAGAAAAATCAAATTTTTAATATATTGTTTAAACAAAAAACTTTTGTTAAAATTTTCTTGCGCGACTACATTTCCCATTGAAAAACACACAATTTAAAAAAATTCAAATTTTTTCGACGTCTGGTTTCCGAGATATCTCAAAAAATATGGTTTTAACCCCCGAGTGGATGGTTGCTGATAAAAAAGCACGTGTCAAATTTCTTTCAAAGAACTATAAGCTCCCATAAGCCTCATCAAAATGGGATTTTCGCATCTGAATATGATCCCTTGCCAGTATCGCCAGATAAGGTGAGGCAGCACAAATTGACGGTAAAAAGTTACCCTCGGTCTGCCAGTACCGGATTAGTCAGATATAAAACCCGTCATGTTACCGGGGGCTAGAACTTTCTGTGAACAATATTTTTTAGTGTTGGTGTTAATTTTTAAAACATAAACGCATGCTCTTCTGTGTAAAAAAAGAGATATTGTACATACATAGTACAAATTAAAAAGTACTAACATAGCTATATTTCAGATGTTAGTTTTATTTCGGTATCTATTTCAGACGTTAAAACCACGTCTTGAAAAAGACGTCTTTAGGGGAGTCGTATCGTCGTCATTTATTTCAATAATTCATCATAAATTTGAAGATACGAATTTTGGCCACGAACTCGGCCGAATTCGCCACTGTGCGATGGCTGGCAACTTGAGGTTGTACTCACACCCGATTCGGAGCTTTCGTTGACACATGTTTAGAAAGTTAGGGGTCTTTACTGTGGACGATACCTTGTTCTTAAGGGATCTGGCCGCGGAGTGGGGATGGGCGAGGGTGTCTTCTAGGAGCGCGAGTGACTTCTCATTACTTATCGTGGAACCATCCGGAGACGTATTCGGCACTTTAAGTCATTTTGCGAGTGAATCGATCTGGGAGCAGGAGCAAGTGTGTGAAGTGAGAACAACATAATTCCACATCGTCATTCTTGTAATATTCAGACAAGTAAGTATTTTTATTGCTACTATTTGTTATCGTTCGTGCTTTTGCTTATGCTCTTCCGCTATATTTGTTACATTGATATAACTTCTCTTAATTTTCGTATATATCTCTTTCATTAATGTTTAAATTAGTATGTTTTCTTATAAACCATGCAACAGAAATTTTGACTGTATTTTTCAATTCTAGGCAAGCAAACAATGGAAACTGCAACGTGGACGGTGGTTCAGTTCATCGAAGATGGCAGCATGGAGGCAGTGCCAACAAAGTGGTTAGAGGGCGAAAATTGTTACTGGCCACCACTGCAACGGGGTCGTTTGATGACCGCAATAAAAAAAATGGAGGCCAGTAACAATTTATGGACCAAGTACAAGGTCAAGATTTTTAGAAACAGCACTTTCGGTAAGTTACAATTTGTTCAGGATTCAAGCGTTGGAATTCGGCGGCTATTGTCTCAACTGGCGACCGCTGTATCATACAGTTTTTGTCTCGTATGTCAACACGCGGCAAGAACGCGTGTCGCCGTTGCTCGACACCGCGTAGCAACAGTTTCGTCTCTCATTGGCCGAATTTCAACGCTCGAATCCTTCAAATCGAGACAAACAAGGATTATCCGATTCGGGAGCACCAATCACGGTGCTCCACATTCGATGGTCCTTGTTATTTAAGGCACCTGCGTGTGCCTTCTCGCTCTCTTAATGTTCGTCACTCGCATCACGCTGCTTAACGCTCTTAACGTTCGTCTTCAGTCATATTTCTCGCGCTAGTTTGCTGCTCGCGCTCGTCTCGCTCAGGTCAGATTTCAAAATCTCTCGCTCGGAGACTCTCGCGATCTCGAACTGCTCGTTCGCAGTATTTTCTACAATCTTCCGCGCCGCGTTACGTGCATTCTGCCGCGCGTTGAAGATCTCCGTCGCCCGCGTTGAAGATTTCCGTATCGCGGCGGCACGCGTTTCGCGTTCCGACGGCAGAAATCTGCACGCGCAAGATATCCGTCCATCCGCCGGCTCGCGATTCTCGATCGCGCTTTCTCTCTCTCGATCGTGCGCACCTCGCGACGTCCTCGTTCTCTAGCGATCGCGACGTTCTCGTTCTCTCCATCGCTCGCGAGTGACCGGCCGGTCGTGCCGCCTGTGATCGGTCTGCGATCAATAAAGTGCAGTTTAATATCAGCTCTCTCTCTCTCTCTCTCTCTCTCTCTCTCTCTCTCTCTCTCTCTCTCTCTCTGTCTCTGTCTCAACCTCTCACTGACCCATCCTGTGGATTCCTTTGCGCGCTCAACTCTGAGTGGTCCCGGCATCAGGCTGCACCGACCGTCGGTCGACGCCGAAACACAATTATTATACACTCTAAATGTACAATTGAAATAATAACGCTTGTAACGCTTTCGTTTAATGCTTCTAGATGACTACACGATGGCCAGAAACAAGGCAAAGGCCGCAGAGGAGACGAGCGATCTGCAATCGGAGGCAGAGTCACCATTGGAGAGAAGAAAGAGGCCAGCGTTTACATTAGAAGACAGTACCTCCTCTGACGAGGCAGCAGTTTTCTACCCTGCTCCAGATTTGAAAAAACAGAGGAACATAGGTATGTAAATTCAAAAGGAAGCACTCTATAAAACATTATATATTACATTCATAGTTATAAATCATTCTGGTTCTGTAATTAGTATATCTTTTTAATCAAAATATATTTTATTTTCAGCCGCTTGTTCGCACTCTGTTGGCGAGGAATCGCAGGGAGAGGGACAAGAGGATGAGATACATTCCGATAAGCAGTGTAGTATTGGTAAGTTAAGAAAAATATTTTAGAGATAAATAAGGTCACTTTAAAAAATATAATATCTAAGAAACAATTAATAGGAGAGCAAACGGAAAATAATTGCTGCAAGGGGTGCCAAAAAAGAGATGGTATGTTAAAAACACTAATACTGCAGAACCATTTGACGAGAGTTCTGCTCACAAAAGTATTAGCAGAGATGCGTGCGCTGAAGGAGATAACACAAATCAATAACGCAGGAGGATCACGCAGCGTGTCGTTTCTGAACAAATTCCCGAATTTAAAATTCCCGCTAAAATCGTTAGAAGAGGTAACATTGGTTGAAGAAATTCTAAGCAATCCGGAGGAATTTGATTATGGAGTAAGTACAATTTACAGATGTAATAAATAAACTAAAAGTAATTGATCTTTCATTTCCAATTTGCTTTTTTATAGTTGAGTCCCTTTTTCCCTAGATCATTTACTATTTGTACTCCCAGTTCCATTATCACAGGATTATGATCTGAGCTTAGTTCGTGTAAAACCAGCATTTCGGAGATGTCTCGTATGTTTTTGTTTATGGCAATGTCTATTGTGGATGGTGGTTGTCCATTAGTGGGATAGTGTGTGTGTTCATTGGGGAAGAGTATGCTGCTATTATTGTTTGCAATGTAATTATATATTTTTCTTCCACTGCTATTCAGATTTGTATTGTTCCAAGCTGGGTGTCTTGCATTAAGGTCTCCAATTATTAGAACTTTGTTCCCTGTTTTCAGTAGATCATCAATCTCTTTTATTTTAAAGTGGTTTGAGGGGTTATTATATGCTCCTATTATGTATGAAATTGTACGAAACGACTTTGCTCTCTTCGAAATGTTAGAAGAATGAATTTTCTGAAATAAAAGAATCTTTTATAAAAAAATTGCAATTGGTCGGAACCGAATTTTTAAAATTTTGCTATGCAAGTAATTTTCATTTTCTGTGTGTTTTCTCTCGTACAAAAGAACTTTTAGTATTTTCCCCGCAATTCTTTCGAAATTTCTTTTTCCCTTCGCGTAGTAAACTAATTCATCCAGAAAAATCTTACGGTTCGGTATGACGAACTGACTCTTTAGTAATTGAAAGAGCGTCTAGAAGAGTAATTTAATTATAATTTATCAAAGCGTAATTCGGTTCGCGATGATATCGGAAATACTCGAAAACTTTCGATAGCCAAAAAGATTATTCCTAATCGTGGGATGTTTTCCCGATATCGGAGCCCGGACTATGCCCCGAAAGAAATTCCGATAGTTATTATTCAATCAAACTTGCCGCAGATTTTTTCATTACAGGACATTGGAATGCCTCTGGCGGTGGTGGATTTTTTTTCCGTCTAACCGTTCAATCTATTTCGGTGCATAGTGTAATGGAATGCCCACTGCGTAGGAATTGCAAAATAAAAATTCGCCGAGATAAATTACAGCGGTTTTGCAACGGCCTGGTAGCTATATTATATTTTACAGGGAACACAGTTTTTAATTGAAGCAATTATATTCATCCTTAGACAGCTACATGTTATATAACTCCTCCATTTTCCAATTTTACGTAAAAACAAAAATATGAGAATAAAGCTAAAATGTTGCTTAATATTCTCTAAAAGAATGTCTTTTGTTTACAGTATCTTTGTACGCGAGAGAAAAATGTTAGATTCACTCGATTTTATGAGGTCTACAAGGTTGCATATACCCTTAAGTTAAAGAGAACTATTTCAGTGAGATTGATGGCAACAGTAATAGAGAACCAACACTTTGCATACACACACCCGCGGTGAATAGGTCAGTGCTGATTACTGGCTGCAACTTTGTTAACCGTTGAGTGACTTAAACGCAGGTGCTCTGTCATCGAATCAACTCAAGTGCAACCTACATTGCCGATGGTCAACTAAAAATCGTTAGAATTGCTGCACAGAATACAAGACTGTTTGTAAATATTATATCAAGGACAAGTTGTAAGTAGTTTGCAGCAAAAGACGAACACCTCGAGGGCCTGTCTCCATCTTTTACAACTGATAATCAGAAGCTACGGCAGCCGCGCGGCCTAGATGCATTTGTTATTCCGTCTTCGCTACATTGTACGGACTTGTTGCTCACCTATAACACGCGCTAATAACCATAATTTAAACTTTGCCTACTCATTTTTTCCATAAACGGATGAAACCCGGAGTATGGTGATTGCTTTAGAAGTGACATCATTTGAAACATTATTTCAAATAAAATATTAGTTTATTTTATAATTATTTCAGATAATTGTGAAATTATTTTCCAAAATTATATCAGAAACATTTGAAACATTATTTCCAATAACATAATTAGTTATATATCATTTATTGTTCCCCTCAGGGTTACAATTCCCATTGCATTTCCTTCCTTTCCCCGCTCTTATCCTAACCTTAGCCTAACTTACCAATTACCTTACCACGCAAAACCGCACACAGCTTTATACACAAGCGAGAGAGAGAGAGAGAGAGAGAGAGAGAGAGATATCTTGTCGACTTTCCATAAAATAGGATAAAAGTAACAATATAAAAATAAAATAACCAACGCCAGAAATACAATACCTTAACCTACAATAAGTTACATTATGTAACAAAAAACAACAATTAAATATCAAAAGCTTATCACAGAAAAAATAATAATACACAGCATACCTGTCTTTTCTCTCTCTCTCACACACACACACTCCTCCGCCCCCTTCCCTAACCTCATAGATCCCCTCTTCCACTCATATTCTCCCACCATTCGTCCACCTTCCTCAACCATTCCTCCCCTTCCCCCTCGACCCGAGCACTTCCCCCACCATCCCCTGCCATCCTCTTCCGTCATCCCCTCCCATACACATTTCCCATACGTGTTCAATAACATAATTAGTTTATTTTATAATTGTTTGAGATAATTGTGAAATTATTTTTCAAAATTATATCTGGCGCCCACATTGTCGCGTTTGAGTATACTTTATACCGACCCTCTTTTGACATATTTGAAATAAAGAAATATAAATATTGAAATAATATAATACTTGAAATTGCTAATGTATCAAATGAATCAATACTATTTTTATTTGCAAACAGCAATATGGAAATAAAGGTGGGAAATAAATTATTTCGAATAGCTATTTCTTCTTTTAACTAAAATTTTTCCAGGTCTGCCTAAGGATCAGTATAGTGAGCTCAAAGTTTCGGGACGAATAACAGTGAAAAGAAAAATCATTAGCTTATGGCAGATGTGGAAAAATGGAAGTGTCTTGATTCGAGAATTTCTGTTTCCCAAGGGCTTTCGTACAGTGATCCCAAAATTTGGGAATGAGTGATAACCAATGGTAAAATCATTAGCTTACGAAAACTGTGTTATTTTATATTTACGGACACTAGGTTGTTCGAATTGGGCAGGAAACGGCAGTAATCGGATACTTTCGAAAAGAAATTTTGCACATCATGGGTGAAGCTGAACCCAAAGAAGGTACTCTGGCCCTCGATGTCAGCCAAAGTGTGCCATTGAGGGGTGACAATGTCCCGGCGAGGAGGGGGTAACTCGGTAGAGTGAGGAAAAGGGTTCAAGACCGCGGAACTGTTATCCTTGTCTCGGTTGGGTAACGGCTCACCGGAGGTTCGCTGTCAGCCATATTTTCAGTTATAATGGGGTGAGCACCGTTCCGGTTAGCTACGTACACGGTAAACTGTCGTCGGCAGTTCCTCTATTTCTTCGGAGTTTCGTATTTCCTCGGGGCGCGTTGCCGCCGGGCATTCGAGTCGGCGGTTTGTAACGAAAACCATCTTAAACGAACATGATTGCGAACTTTCCGAGGCACAAGTCGGCCTACCAGCTACCGCTCCGACCGCTTTGTCTTCCCGTATGTCGCGACCAACTCGCGTCGGAATTCTTTTCGATTGTTGTCGGTCGCTTTACTGCGATCGTTCGATTCCACGAAGGGGTTAGGGTGACCCGACCAACGAACGAACACTGTTGAAGTTATTATTGGCAAATCGATATTTACTGAGGGCTCTTTCCGCAATAAGACCGTGTCAGAATTAAACCGCGGTTCTAATTACATAAATATCGGTTGTAAACGCTATAGCCGAGTAATCGAATTCAGGCTCAATTAAAAGCACCGCGCATGGACGACACCACACCAACGTCAACGCGATTGCATTATGGGATTTTACGCATTTATAACGAAAATGAATCGATCGAATAGATAACTTTTTGAAAATTATTTTCAGCTTCTCATTGTTACCGAGTGTTTTGGATCTTCGTTGGGTTCCGTAACGAGGAACCTTTAACTTACGATCCGAATGATTTGAGAAATAAAATGTGATTTGTGGGAGAGCTAACTGATTTACTATTGTTACCACTGCGATTCTCGGAAAAGAGAGCGAGGGCTCGACGGATTGCCCTGTATATTGACGCGGCTCTCTCCCCTCGACGCGCACCCCGAACTACACGGGGCCGCCCGAAGAGTGCGTGGTGGGAGGGAGACGAACCGCGACGACGGCCGAGTCCTCAATACAAACAAAGTTCGGCAGTCGCTAATTTGCTGTGTGTGCGTGCGGATGCACAGCGGCACCGAACAGCTGACTGCTCGAACACTGAGAAAAGAAATAAATATCAATGTAGCTTCCAAGGCTTGAAAATTTTTATTTTGCATAAAAATCACTGAGCAACAGTTCCTTTAATTTTTCTAAATCGACGATGTCAAAAGATGTGTGCATAAACGTTCGGAAGAATATATGTAATATTAACAATCCCAGAATTATAAAAATTAAAATAAGAAAATTGGATTTACACTGAACGACTTTCGAGCCCTTCACGCGTGGTTCAAATTGTGAATGCGTGCACCTACGTATCTGCAGCAGCACTGATAATAATAATTCGATAATTCTCTTCTTCGTTTCTCCTCTTTTTGATGGGAACGAATCGGTGTATTGGTCCGGTGCAGTTAGGTGGACTTTAGGTTAGGTTAGGTAGTCTTTGTTCGATGAAGATACGTCGACGGAAATTGCCGTATTTCCCGCGTCTTCTGTTCTGTTATTTGCGCTGATGACGCTTGAGCAGCGTCCGGAGAACATCTTGTAATTAAACGTGCTAATGGGGACCAGCACCTGGCTGAGGAAGACGCATTAATTAAAATCCATTAACGACCCCCAGTACGAGGTAGCCGATGCATCAAGCACAATACCTGTCGCGCATCCTTGCAACGAAGCCCGAAACTGATCGATCCTTGTCGTTAATTTGACCGCGATACGCGATCAAGATTAATCTTGAGAACCACCATTTTGCGGGTCACTGGTCGAACCAGACTGGTACGCTGTTTGAGGGTTTTTAAGATGGTAATGGCAGAAAATATTGCAGGGTCAACTGCTCGTATGGAAAACTTGAATATATACGAATCTCTCTTTTTGGGATGTTATAAACAAATTTGCAGAGCTCCTTTCGCATCAATCTGCAATTCCAGACTGGTAAAGTTGACTAGACTAACTTCAGTTTCGACAAAATGATGGATTCAGTACAGTTCACAACTGGGTTACGAATTACCGCGAATTAAATTGTAATTAAGAGCCGAGGGTAGTCACGTGACTTTTTCAGAGTCATCAGATCGGTAACTGCTGTATAATTTCTGTTCACAGCCTTCAGGCACTGACTTCAGATCCGTCTTGGTATTGATCCGACGGATCTTAAGTCTGTGACTAAACTTGTCACATTTTTTGCTCTGTATTATCGATATCATGAATTCTGACGGCGGAAACGTGCTTCAAGTTTTTCGCTTTATTTCGCAGAGAATCAGGACAAAATATAGCTCAATTTGTAGCCGGTGATATTTTCTAGCGCGCGCTACTCTCGACTTTTTGGCCTGCTACTAATGCTTATATTAATATTACCAAATATCTGCATAATCTCGTCAGCTCATGATCAGCGCGCGCTAGACTGAACCTTTCTCTTTCAAAGAAGCGCTTTCCCAGCGAAAAATATTCTCATGTAAGGACGAAAAGTTGAGGCACGTAAAACCATTTTTCGCCTATTTTTGTCGGTAATGTGGTCACTGTACCATATCGCGAATCTGCGGAGTCTTGGCTCTTAAATGCAATGTAGTTTGGCGAGCAAGCAGAGGTACTTGAATTCCCTTAACGAAGGAGAGAGGGAGAAAGAGAGAAAGAGAAAGAGTAATTCGAATAAAACACAAGGAAAGGGAGAAATGTCATTCCACTATTTCAATTACGAGATGGTAAGACCCAATTGGCGAATCTGTTACAATTTATCTTTGAGGCATTATACTGGCGACGGTCTCCGCGCACAGAGGAAATCGAAGGTACATTTCCGGGACAAAGGGCATCAGCTATTTCGTTGAAGGGTTCGAGAACGAGGTCGTTGCGTTAAGAACGGAAAAACTGCATAGAACAAAGCGAAATGGCACTCGTCGCAACAACTCAATTTTCACGGGACATTATGCAACACGCGTCGAAGGAAAAGTCGGGTAAGCGGTTGACAAACGGACGAATAAATCCGCCTTGATCTTGGAGGCGTTTATGCGTGACTTTAGATAGCCGTGTTAGGGAGCATAAGCACGTGGTTAGGATCTTTTCCAGCTGAACGAGCCGCAATCACGCTCCTAGGATCTCTCGTGTCCGAGCACGTGTCCTGTGCGAACTTCTCGGGTCTCCGATGTCGAAAGTTTTACAGTTTCCGAGGGTTCACGGGGATGTAATTTAACTGCGATTGCTTGACAGTGTGGTTTCATAGTTGGTTGTGAAAGAGAAAGTTGTTACCTCGGGATAACGAAAATGGCGATATTCCTAGTAGTCAAATAATAAAATAAAATTTATTAAAATTTAGAACCAGCGAGGTTCTCAGGCAGTCGTTATTACATTTTTTGTCCATCGATTTTAAATAGAACACGCGCCATTTTGTTCCAACGCGAACTCCTTTTGGAAGATTTTTACTGCAACAGGAATTTAATCCCGTTAAATTAATGCGAATCGTCAATCCATAGCCTACGGCTTATCTGGAATATCAGAATAACGAGCAAATACGTGAGCGCACATTTCGTTCTAGCTAATTGTATTTGCCATTAAACATCGACGGTATATTAATTACATGTTCGTCATGCATTCGAACGATTTGTTAGCATTTCTCCGTATGACAGTTTGGGATGATCAATAGCAGGGCCCGCTGTAGCGGTTACGACGCCCCGGGCAAAAAAACAAATTGCAAACTTACAGCCAAAATTGCGCCCCTAAATTATGGCGCCCCGGGCAAGTGCCCGGGTTGCCCCCCCCCCCCTAAAGCGGGCCCTGGTAATAGTCATTACGACATTACAATCGGTTTGTAGAAATGGAAATTAAGAAACGGAATGAAGTGCGTTCAGCATCCCTGGTATGTGGAAAATTCGATCCACGGAAATTGAAGCGCGTTTCCGGTTCGACTACCGTTCGCAATGCCTCTTTCTCTGTAATCGTGACTGATTAAACAAACTTTATTACACGTTGATGGCCTGCTGGCTAATTTCACTCGCAGACTATCCGTGCAGAGCCGGACAGAGGGTCTTGCTGATCGATTCGCGGATATTAAAATGCGAGACCATGAACGATGCTTTTCATCCCTTAACAGCCAGTACTTACACGCTTGTGTACGAGCGCAATTAAGAGATTGCTGTTCCTTGGGACCGTATTGAATTTACTGTAATTAAATTGCGAATCTTTACACATTTATAGTGTGAGAAGATCTTCGAAAATTTCTAAAATTCAGAGTAAATTGATTGGACCTTGCAACCTGAAGTTGGCATCATGACTTTGTCAGCGCTTGCGGCCATTTTGTTGTACGTTTGATGAATTAGTCTGCGCTGACCTGTCGAGCGGTATTGACGCGTCGTTAGCGGAAATGAAATAATTATGTAATTATGTAATTTGTCACAGACTTATCCACTAACGACACGTCAATACCTAACAGGTCATCACAGCAACCACTGACATAGTCATGTTGCCAAATTTAGAAAACTAATAAGACATTAAAAATATTGGTATGTTCGCGTTAATTCGCACACTACTGTATTTTAGTCATCTGCAAGTCTAGTTACAAGTCAGCGAAAAAATTGGACAACAAATGACCAGAGTGTTGTAAAATCACGATTTTATATACTTGAATGAAACTAAAATGTCCGTTTATTGACAAGTCGCATCGATAGAATGCAGATAGAATTTTTCTTGTGCAGAGAAGTCCGCAGTCTAATTAACTGTCCTCCAATGAAAATTTAAAGATTATTGCAGACGAGTTTCTCGCCGGTCCGCAAACTTACAAATCAATTAATTCGATCTCGGTCGAATCGACTAATTGTCTCATCAGCCTCTGTTGCTTGTATAAAGTGCATAACGAGCGTATTACTTCTCCCGATAGAGACGCTCTTTGTCAGCACCGCAATTGCTTCCAAATACTCATCGATCATTCAATTTCGCAGTGGACGAGACTCGCCCCTCTCGGTTTCGCAGTTTCATAATTATTGTTTCCCGGGCGGGCTTTGTCAATTTCGCGCGCCGCTGGGTGAACCCATGTCTGTTAACTTTTAATGAACATCATTTTATCTCTGTTCATCTTCCCTTTTCTCTTTCTAGTATTTTGTAATACAAAGTGATTTCTCTATATATGTCGCCAAGACCTGCATGATACTTGACGCTGGCAAGACCTGTCACATATATCGAGAATTCACTGTATTACGATTTTATCTCTGTCGTTAACTCGGACTAACACGTCGGTCACATGCTAGTGACGTAATATTTCTTTATCGAACTTCAAAATCAATTTTTATTACCACCTACAATTTTCTTTCGATGTAAGACGATTGGTCGGGACTTTCGAAATTTTTAGGTGCATCGCCTGAAACGTTTGCTTTTACTGTGGTTATTGTTGCATTTTATTTTGACGGCGAAAATGTGACCGGGTCTGAATGGCTCTCGAGTGGCTTTCAAGAGAATGCAGTAACGCACGAACGAACACGAAATTTTCATTCCACGCTGGAACATTTCTACAGAGAGAAAATCGTGTTATTCCCGTCAACACCGCGTAGCTGCTGAGTGAGATAAATCAATTCCGTGTTTTGACAGCAGGTTCTTCAGCAACTCAATTGCTTTATTTTATATCGTTATTTAAGGGGGCCGGCAGGCATTTGGCCTTGACTGTCACGCTATGTTATGCTATGCCTTTTTTTCTAGATGTTCAGGATTCAAGCTGTGGAATTCGGTGCCTATTGTCGAACTGGCGACCGCTATTTCATACGGTTTTTGTCGCGTATGTCAACACGCGGCAAGAGCGCGTGTCGCCGTTGCTCGACACCGCGTAGCAACCGTTTCAATTCTCATTGGCTGAATTTCACAGCTTGAATCCTTCAAATTGAGACAAACAAGGATCGTCCGATGTGCGAGCTCCAATCACGGTGCTCCACATTCGACGGTCTTTGTTATTTAAGGCACCTGCGTATGCCTTCTCGCTCTCTTAACGTTCTGAACGCTAATCAATCACAAGGTATCGCTCTAGCACGTTTGCTCGTCTGTCCGCTCTCGTCTCGATAAGTAGAGATTCTCATTTCTCGCGCTCTGAGACTCTTGCGATTTCGCATCATTCGGGAGCAGTATTCTCGCGATCTCCCGCGCCGCGTTACGTGCACTCTGTTTCGCGACAAGATTTCCGGCGTCCGCGTAGAAGATCTCCGTCTCGCGGCGGCACGCTTTTCGTGCCGCTCAAGATTTCCTCTTCGCGATCCGACGGCAGAAGTTTGCACGCGCAAGATCTCCGCACGTTCGCCGGCTCGCGATTCTCGTGCGCGCGTTCTCTCTCGCGCTCTCGAGTGCCTCGCACCTCGTGCGTCGTGACAAGTAAAAATAAAGTGCATTTTCCCGAAGGACAAGGGTTTAATTCTCCCGTCTCTCCTTGCCTCCTCGCGCGCTCATTTCTGAGTGGTCCCGGCCCCCCGGCGACTCCGACCTTCGGTCGACGCCAAACATTTTGGTCCTTCGAGCCGGATCGTGAAGCGCAGGCAAGTGCGGGAGTGTGAAACCTCGCCGATCATGGCAGAAACGGTCGAAACCCAGCTGTTGATGCAGCAAGCGATAGGACGTTCCCTTCAAAATTTAAAAAAACTGGGGACGAGCAACTGGACCAAATCCGTCTTGAGGACCCGGATTGTCCACCTTCAAGATCTGTGGAGGAAGTTCGAGCACGGGTACGCGCGACTCCTCTCTATCATCCCGGCGGAGGAACGAGCGAAGAACCCCTACTTCAAGGAGGACTCTTTCGCCCACACGGAGGAAGTCTACCTCCACTCTCTCTCGTTCATGACGACACAGCTGGACGCCCTGAACAGCGATACCGTGAGTCCGTCAAATTCACCGAGCGACGGACAAGCGTGTCCGTCGGTTCCCGATATACAGCTACCCCGAATAAATGTACCGCAGTTCGATGGCAAATACGAAGATTGGGAAGCGTTCCGCGACAAATTTTCCGCGCTTATTATTCAAAACCCTAAGTTGCATGACGTAACCCGACTGCATTATTTGGTTTCCGCGTTAACGGGTCGCGCTCTCGACTGCATCGGAAACCTTTCGGTAACCGCGGACAATTTCCAAATTGCGTGGAAGACGCTCTCGGCGCGGTACGATAATCCGCGGCGTATAATCACCGCGCATCTCTCGTCACTGCAGAACCTTCCCGCGCTCTCTCGCGAATCGGCAGCAGACCTCCAGACTCTCTGCGATCGGGTCTGTTTTATTGTCGACTCTTTAAAAAGGCTCGGGCGGAAGCCAGAAGAATTGTGGAACGACATTCTCGTCCATCAGGTGTCCCAAAAGCTGGACACTCCGACGCGGAAGGCGTGGAAATTGAAAATCGGCGACGACGTGACTCCGCCCTCTTTCGACACCTTGATGTCATTTATCGGTTCTCGCTCTCGCGGTTTAGAAGAGTTCGCGATTTCTTCCAATTCCACGCCCGCCGCGCGTCCCGACGCATCGTCTCGCCTCGCGTCTAGTTCCTCGCGAGTCCATTCTGCGACCGCTTGCAAGCCCTCCACGAATTCGCGCACTCCGTGCCCAGTCTGTCGAGCATCACATAATTTCAGCGCTTGCCCCACCTTCCTGGCACGAAACTCCAGCGGCCGTCGTGAACTCGCTCAACGCTTTTCACGTTGTTTTAACTGTTTGAGCAGCAGTCATTCCCTCCGAGAATGTAACAGCAAAAATACGTGTCGCGTGTGCAACAAGCGGCACCACTCGCTCTTGCACGAAGACGCGCCTCCTCCAGCTCCGCCAAATTCGGAGCCCTCTACTCCACCAGTGCCGTCCTCCGAGGTCAATTCGCACCTCGCCTCCACCCTCGCGGCTCCGCGCTCCGGAATTCTACTGGCCACCGCGTGGGTGCAACTCCGTGTCCCGTCAGGCCGCTGCGTCACTGTCCGAGCCCTGATTGACCAAGGTTCCGAGACCAGCTTCGTCACCGAGGCCATGGTGCACCTCTTGCGTGCAAAACGAACCCGCGTTGCGACATCCATATCCGCCGTCGGCGGAGTCCACGCCGGCACCATGCGCCACGCCGTGCGCCTCCACGTTGCTCCTCGCGATTCCGCGTCTCCTTCGATCGTGACCACAGCTCTCGTCCTGACGTCTCTCTCGACATACATGCCGAAGCGCATTCACAATGTTCGATCCCTCGAGCATTTATCAGATTTGAATTGGGCCGATGCTGATCCCTCGAGCTCGGCCGCGATTCATCTCATTCTCGGCGCAGACATTTACCCCAGTATAATCCTGGACGGTCTGCGCAAAGGGTCAAGCGGGCAACCCATTGCCCAGAAAACCATTTTCGGTTGGGTCATCTCTGGCCCTATCACGTCGCACTCGCGCGATCTCTCCGTCGCACGCGGATCGAGCCCACAACCTCGCTCGGGCTCCAGCATCTCGATGCATCACTGCATCCACCAGGACACTCTGTCGAACGAGCTGCGCCGATTTTGGGAGATTGAGGAAATTCCTTCGACCTCCCCCCTCACCCAAGAGGAAGAACAGTGCGAGCGGCACTTCCAAACGCACACATCGCGAGCCCCCGACGGGCAATACATAGTCCGTCTTCCGTTCCGTACCGGTCCTCCGATTGAAGTCGGTCACTCTCGGTCTGCCGCAGAAAAGGTTCTGCAATCCATATCTCGTAAACTTCTCCTACAACCATCTCTGACCGAGGAGTATGAGGAGTTTCTCCGAGAATATGAGGCTCTCGGATACATGCGTCGCGTTCCCATTTCGCCTTCGACCTCTCAGTGCGTGTACATTCCGCACCATCCCGTGTTACGCGCCGACAGTGTCACGACTCACCTTCGCGTTGTCTTTAACGCCTCCAGTGTAACGTCGAACGGATCCACGCTAAATGACCACCTGCTCCCAGGCCCAAAGCTTCAGCTCGATCTTTCTACCGTAATTCTTCGGTGGAGAACCTTTCGTTTCGTCTACACGGCGGACATTGCAAAAATGTACCGCCAGATTCTGGTCGACGAACGCGATGTCGATTATCAGAGAATCCTCTGGAGGCCCATTTCCTCCAAGGATACGCAGGCTTTCCAATTGCTGACCGTCACGTATGGCATGACCTGTGCTCCATTCCTGGCTCTCCGCGTTCTGCAACAACTCATCGAAGATGACGGGGGCCAGTTCCCGCTCGCGGTACCGGTCCTTCGCTCACACATTTACGTCGACGATGTCCTCTTCGGCGGCAACGACCTTTTGGCTATTCGCCATTCCCGGGATCAATTAATCCAGCTTCTCCAACGTGGTCACATGAAGCTACGTAAGTGGGCGAGCAATTCGGTCGATTTTCTTGCCGATATTGATCCGGAAGACCACGGTTTGGCATGTTCCAAAAATCTCGCTCCCGACGATCGAGTCAAAATCCTCGGGATAAGTTGGAACCCCTCTCGCGACTCCTTTCAATTCAAGGTTAGTTTAGCCGAGCCGCTACCGTCCACCAAACGAGCCATTCTTTCGACTATCGCGAAGCTATACGATCCTTTGGGATGGGTCACTCCCGCGATAATCAGCGCCAAGATTTTTATACAAGGATTGTGGCGCCTCCGCATCGGTTGGGACGACCAAATCCCGCCGCAGTCTCTCGAGCAGTGGAAATCTATTCATTCTCGCCTTCCAGTCCTGAACGGTCTTCAGATTTCCCGATGGATCGGATGCATTTCAGAGGCCTCGCGGATTGAACTTCACGGCTTCGCGGATGCGTCGACAGTCGCATACGCCGCTGTTGTTTTCGCCCGTTGTATCTCCTCTAGCGGAACTATTACCGTCTCCCTACTCGCGGGCAAGTCAAAGGTCGCCCCCTTGACTCCAGTGACCATTCCCCGCCTTGAGTTGCAAGCCGCAGTCCTTCTAGCACGTTTAATGAATTTCGTTTCGTCCGCCCTTGACCTTCGCGACGCTCCGTGCTATTGTTGGACCGATTCTACCGTGGCACTCGCGTGGTTGCAGTCTCATCCGTCAAAATGGAAGACGTTCGTCGCTAATCGCGTCGCTGACGTACAACCTCGTCTTCCACACGCTATTTGGCGGCACGTTCCTACCGCGGACAATCCCGCTGACTGTGCGTCGCGCGGACTTCTCTCCGACGAACTGCTCCGTTATCACCTCTGGTGGAAGGGCCCCGCCTGGCTTCCTTACGATCTCTCGGAATGGCCAACTCAACCGCGACACTTCACTCTGGAGGACTCGTCCGAGTCAAAGGTCGTGCATCACAGCGTGGTCCCCGCTCCCGCGTGGGATTTAGACTCTCGATTCTCGAGCTGGCCCAAATTAATAAGAGTCACGGCCTATGTACAACGGTTCGTCCGAAACTCTCGCAGCTGTCGCTCCGACAATCGCAAACGACATCCAGGACGCGCCCTCTCAGCGAGCGAGTGCACCGCGGCCAAACTCTTCTGGTTGCGACGCATCCAAGAGAGCCAGTTCGCTAAAGCCATTTCCTCGCTTTCTAATGGTGAACCGCTACCGCCAAAGGACCCGATCGAGTCGCTACACCCGTTCCTCGACGAGACCGGGCTTCTTCGCGTGGGAGGTCGTCTGCGGAATTCCCCCCTTCCGCATCAATCAAAGCACCCCGTTTTACTGTCGCCACACCCGTTGGTGCGCCTCATTATCGAGCAAGCGCACGCTCGCGCCCTGCATGCCGGCGTGCAACTCACCTTACACATTCTTCGGCAAGAATACTGGCTTCTCCGGGGAAGGAGTCAGGTAAAAGCCGTGATTCACGCATGTGTCCGATGCGTCCGAGAACGAGCTGCGATACCGATTCAGCTCATGGGAGATCTCCCGGCAGCGAGGGTGTCCCCTGCGAAAAAACCCTTTTCGCATTGCGGTTTGGACTACGCTGGTCCTATTCAAATCCGCGCCTCCGCTGGCCGCGGTATCACATCCCGAAAAGCATACATCGCGCTCTTCGTGTGCATGTCCACCAAGGCAGTGCATCTGGAGCTAGTCGCGGACTACTCCACCTCTGCGTTTTTAAACGCTTACACTCGCTTCTGTTCCCGTCGAGGTCTCCCAGAGCGTATGTATTCCGACAACGGAACAACCTTCGTCGGAGCAAATCGGGAGTTGGTTTCGGCCTACCGCGCTGCGCTTCGCGACCCCGATTTTCAAAATCGTACCGCCAGCGATGGAGTCGCTTGGCATTTCATCCCCCCCTCGGCGCCGCATTTCGGCGGATTATGGGAGGCCGGGGTAAAAAGCGTCAAACACCATCTTCGTCGCGTTCTCGGCGATCGAACGCTGACTTTCGAGGAGTTCACAACGCTCCTCTGCGCGATCGAGGCGTGTCTTAATTCGCGACCCATCGCCCCTCTTTCGGATATTCTCGACGACTACGAGCCGCTTACGCCGGGTCATTTTTTAATAGGGTCTGCGCTCACGACCCCTCCACAACCTTCTCTGCTCGACCTCGCGGAAAACCGTCTCTCGCGATGGCAACTCGTCCGCCACACTACCGAACGATTCTGGAAGTTGTGGCAAAATGACTACCTCAACACGCTCCAACAGCGCGGTAAGTGGCGTCGCCCGCGCCCCTCATTATCGATAGGACAGCTGGTCCTCCTACGCAATCCGACTCTCCCTCCGTGTAAGTGGGAGCTCGGCCGAATCGTGCAATTGCACCCTGGCGACGACGACCACACCCGCGTAGTGACAATAAAAACCGCCACTGCGTGTTTTAAACGCCCAATCGTCAAGTTGGTTCCTTTGCCCGTCGCGTGCAAATCCGAGGCATAGACGAGACGTGTTCCGATAGTCGTCCTGCGTCTGCGTCCCGTGTACCGTCGCTCTCGCGCGGTAAATTCAACGTCGCGCCTTCATTCCGGCAAGGCGGGCGGTTTTCACGTTACTCTTGCGTTTTGTAATTTAAATTGTTTGCGTATCTCGAATTCTGTTTACCGACTCTCACGGCGGGCGGTCTGCCGTTTGCGCAGCTCGGGGATTGGCGTCGCGGGTATTGTAACACGCAGTCCCCTTATCGTTTAAGTTCCGTCGGAACGCTACCGCCCCCGCTATTCTATGTATCAGCGTGCGATCCCGTTACGTTTCGAAACTAGTGTTTCGAGGCGGGCGGTATGTTCAGGATTCAAGCTGTGGAATTCGGTGCCTATTGTCGAACTGGCGACCGCTATTTCATACGGTTTTTGTCGCGTATGTCAACACGCGGCAAGAGCGCGTGTCGCCGTTGCTCGACACCGCGTAGCAACCGTTTCAATTCTCATTGGCTGAATTTCACAGCTTGAATCCTTCAAATTGAGACAAACAAGGATCGTCCGATGTGCGAGCTCCAATCACGGTGCTCCACATTCGACGGTCTTTGTTATTTAAGGCACCTGCGTATGCCTTCTCGCTCTCTTAACGTTCTGAACGCTAATCAATCACAAGGTATCGCTCTAGCACGTTTGCTCGTCTGTCCGCTCTCGTCTCGATAAGTAGAGATTCTCATTTCTCGCGCTCTGAGACTCTTGCGATTTCGCATCATTCGGGAGCAGTATTCTCGCGATCTCCCGCGCCGCGTTACGTGCACTCTGTTTCGCGACAAGATTTCCGGCGTCCGCGTAGAAGATCTCCGTCTCGCGGCGGCACGCTTTTCGTGCCGCTCAAGATTTCCTCTTCGCGATCCGACGGCAGAAGTTTGCACGCGCAAGATCTCCGCACGTTCGCCGGCTCGCGATTCTCGTGCGCGCGTTCTCTCTCGCGCTCTCGAGTGCCTCGCACCTCGTGCGTCGTGACAAGTAAAAATAAAGTGCATTTTCCCGAAGGACAAGGGTTTAATTCTCCCGTCTCTCCTTGCCTCCTCGCGCGCTCATTTCTGAGTGGTCCCGGCCCCCCGGCGACTCCGACCTTCGGTCGACGCCAAACACTAGACATTTTACGTCTTAAATAAGTAAGTAATCAATTAAAAATGCATACCACCGTGTTTGTACATGTCTTTGCTATGTCTGTATAGAGCCCTTTTTTCGATACGAACACTAAATCTCGCGAAATTAAGAGAATCTCTCAGCGGCAGCCATCTTGTGACGTCATACTTGCTTCAGAATTCGAATTTTCTGCCGAATATTGTTAATTACTCCGCGATGAGGTAGAAATTCGAAATTTGGGCTCTATACAGACATAAATTGGACTTTTAGCAAACACAAGTGACCACTTTTAAACTGCTCATTGCAATATTGAAGCGATAGTTTGAAAAGGTTTTGACCCATGCATAAGCATATGGATTTCAAACCCTGCCGGCCCCCTTAAGTACCAGACGCATGAATACCCATTCGAGTGTTTTGTTTCGATAAACGTATCGTAAACATATTGAAATATATTTATTGAACGATCTTCCGTGAATGCGTTTGCGCAGTCTGTCGACGCTCGTGAATTATACAATTTTTAATCTTTAGGCCTCTAGTTCCAGTGTCTATTCACGCGCTTTTTAGACAAATGAAGATTTGAGAACATTGTTTAGACTCGTTTCAACGGGTCCCGCCGTTTTAGTGTTATTTTACGTAATTTTTAAACAGATCGATATTTCGGAACGTTTAAGGGATTAAATTGACCATTAAAAAATATTCTTCTTGACAATTTTCGTGTAGAACGAATTGCTTCCACTAACTCTTGAAATGACGTAGCACACGGGAGCCCAGGTTCCAATTTCAAGAATGCAAAAAGGGTCTAGGGGGATAAGACAGGTCTAGCGGCCCCGGCGGGAATTTTATTGGTATTGTGTGGAAAACTATCATTTTAGGTTGAAAAACAATCCCCTAAAATTTTAAGTCGCTAACCCTTCATTTAAGGGTGATATGAGGGTAAACACCCTCAACATTTTTTTTCTCGGTTGTTAATTAAGATATTGAGATGAAATAAAATCGAAAATATTCGAACTTACTTCCTTCATATCATATATTTTTTTCATAATTGTAATTAAATTATTAAGACTAGAAAAAAATTATTTAATTTTTAATTTTTTTTTAGGCGTGGGGGTAGCAAGCAACCCTTCGAGTGACCACTTCCAAAAAATTCAAGAACAATGTTCTGTTACCTATCTAATACGTACAAAAGTTTCAAGATCGTCGGATTGGTGGAACATAGTTAAATATTGAAAAACAAATGAAATTACGGTATTATAATAGTATAATGTGTAGTGCACTGTTTCTTACGACTAATTATTAATTAATAATTCTTATCAGGAGATTATGTCCCTCCTTGATCAATTATTCGCATCGTATTATATTCTATTCCTGTCTTCCCGAATTTGCAATATAAATAGACATTATGTAGGTGTAAAAGAAAAGTTTAGGAATCATAATATAGATTTATTCAATCTTCGTCACTATTTTCCTCAATTACAGTACAGTATGTGTCGTATCAAATATATTGGTTAATATCTCCGCTGGTTTTACAATTTTGGATTTAAATCGCCCATGAGATAAATAGTAAATAATGGTAGCGACATGGGAGCAGCAACCTACTGTTCTGTTGCCATTAGCACAGTCGCATGTATATCGTGTAATTCCGGTATAACTAATCGCATGTGGTACATATTCAATGTAGCATTGATAACTTTTGCGATTAATATGCCTCGAATGAACTTTCACCCTTATAATATTTTTAGTTTCCTTTAAATATTCCATATTTAAAATATCATCATTCCTCATTAACTCCGCTAGATAGCATACCGCCTGGGTTAATTGAGGTACCTGTACATAATATTACATAAGTAGCATATAGTTTTATATGTGATAATGTTATACATATGCAAGAAAGTATGTTACCTGTGAATAAGATTTTCAAATCTTTCTCAGTCATTTCTGGAAAATCCATTACAACGTTGGCAGTCATTCGTGTAAATGGTTTTCTACGGCGATTTATTTTTTTTCCTTCTACTAGTTCCTGAAGCGTTTGTTTTTATCCGTTGATTCTTCATATAATCAATAATTAAATCTATTTCTGGATCTGTATCTAATCTTTTACCAAATTCATTGTGTAGAAAGGATGCTATTCGACACAATGATTTAAGACATGGTAGAAGTTTATTGTCTATTTTGTGGTGTAATAAACGATATTTCTGTGCAATATCGCCATGGACAGCTTCAACAATCCATCTTATTTTTGTTACGAAGCGTGATGAATTTGCTTCTGCTGTTATCAATTGTGCTCGATTTCCTTTACAAGCTGGCATTAAAACATTATATCCTCTATTTTTCATATGCTCGACAACATCTCGAAAACCACGGTCCACAACGCAAAAATCATTGGGTTGTAAAAGTGAACTTATTCCGTTAGGATCTACTAATAAGATTTTCATGATTGACGCATCATTCATGGTACCATTAAATGGTCCTGCCGTGTCAATAATATATCCATTTGTTGTGCAAATTGTAAACGGTTTACATAATGATGTTTTCTTCTGTCCAGAATATAATTTCCTTCGATATACATTATTTTTACTTTTCTCGTGTCTAACATATGTTCCATCAAAAATGACTACTAATTCAGAATCTTTTATTTCAAAAAGTTTCCTTGGTGCGTACGCTGTTTCATTTAAAATGAGATCGGCTCTGGATTTTGCATTTATTCCGAAGTGATTTCCCAAAACATCCTTTTCAAATGCGTTAATTATTTGATGGAAATATCCTGACACTTGTTGTTCATGTTGCAGACCGAATATATTTTTAATAATTACTTTAGAACTGCCACTTCTAAGTTTAAATAAAAATATAATTAATGCTTGTTTCACAGTCGAGCGCGATGCAGCGGGTGTTTGTGATTTTGGGTTCAAGACCGAGCGAGTGTTGGGGACTTTTAAGTGGAAGTCGCAGAGAAACCGAATGAGTGTAAGGCCTCGTACAGACCTGAACATTTCGACGAACATTGCGCCGAACAACGAACGAAACAAAGTCGACATTCATTTCGACGCGATTTTGCGTTTCGGACGCTGTTCGGCGCGATGTTCGGCGCAATGTTCGTCGAAATGTTCAGGTCTGTACGAGCCTTAAGAGTGCCACGCTGAGAATCGTAGCCAGAGTATCTTAGAATCAATAATAAATACATATTATCATTAAACAAATGTACCACCAATAGTACTATCCCTACTTTATAATACCGTAATTTCATTTGTTTTTCAATATTTAACTATGTTCCACCAATCCGACGATCTTGAAACTTTTGTACGTATTAGATAGGTAACAGAACATTGTTCTTGAATTTTTTGGAAGTGGTCACTCGAAGGGTTGCTTGCTACCCCCACGCCTAAAAAAAATTAAAAATTAAATAATTTTTTTCTAGTCTTAATAATTTAATTACAATTATGAAAAAAATATATGATATGAAGGAAGTAAGTTCGAATATTTTCGATTTTATTTCATCTCAATATCTTAATTAACAACCGAGAAAAAAAATGTTAAAGTTGAGGGTGTTTACCCTCATATCACCCTTAAATGAAGGGTTAGCGACTTAAAATTTTAGGGGATTGTTTTTCAACCTAAAATGATGGTTTTCCACACAATACCAATAAAATTCCCGCCGGGGCCGCTAGACCTGTCTTATCCCCCTAGACCCTTTTGCAGGAAGTTAAAATTGCCTGTCGATCCATCTCGATCACGATTTCTGGGTCACAGATTCAAATTATTCGATGTGTCCGTTCCCCGTTTCTTCGAAATAGTCAGGATTCCTTAATCCAACCCACCCCCGTTGGTGATCGCGCGAGCAGCGTGTATGTACGTTGCTTCTTTCTTCTCGTCTCGTTCATACACCCGAGGGCTGTCTTCTATTCATTTTCGCCACCATCTTGTTCGTCCGATTGTTGTTAATTTTGCCCGGCTTGTTTCCGGACGACTACACGGTGAATCAAATTGCGAATTTAATTCGCGTCGGAAAATACAGGGGTGCGGACCCCTTTGTCTGTCCTCTCCCTATTGATCGCATCAATTCAGCCTCCGAGGACACGTGTCGCCCTTCGATTTTCGACCAGCGCCCGCTGGCATGGTTTTGCCTATCATTTGTCGGCGTACTTCGTGTCTCATCTTTTTAATCCGGCCCTTGATTCAGAGTAGACGTTTATTAACTGGACAAAATCGATTCCTGACGGTTTTGTTGGAAAAAATTATTTCGATAATATCTTATTAAATATATTAGATTTAGAAGATATGAAAGTCTGGCTTAGGTAATCTGCATATTTTCTGTTCTTTTTTGAGGATTTTGATTTCTTACAATAGAATGTTCTACCTAAAAATCTGAATTAATTACAGTATGTGTATCTAGGTTTTCTAGATACAAATACTAATACTAATAAAAGAAATTAGAAATGAAGAAATTAAGATATACTAATCTTTTCCGTTTTATGGCATAACTACCCTCCCGGTTAAGATATAGGATTAAAATTTTGCACATGGTTTTTCTTGACGCCCTATCCAGCGGCCCATTACCTTTTGAATCAGACCTGGGAGAAATTTCAAGAAAAAATATTTAAAATGCTATTTTAAATAGTATAATTTAATGCGGTTCAAATAAAATACTACCCTTAATAGAACGAAAAATTTCGGCAAATAAAATATTTTTATTTTGATAACCAGATACACAGAACAATTTACTGTTGTACTTCAAATATGTACTCCAAATATTTCCTTACAATGAAAATAAGTTGAGCAAATAGATAATATTATAAATTATAATTTTTAACATAAGATACTATAATAGTTAACAAAGTATTTGTTGTAGGTGAATTACGAATATTTTCATGTAACATGTTAATAAACAGACGACAATGTCGCAGTAATCAACTATTTGAAATACTATTTTACACACTCCTTAAAATAAGTCTCACTTTTTCAATATGTTCCAAATAAAATACTATTTTTAAATAGTACTTCAAAAACTTCTTCTTATAAATAAAATAATTTATTTGCATGATTATACGCGTGAAAAAGGTCGGCGAATGGAAAGGAGAGAGAAGCATAGAGCTGAAGTCCCTTCTTCTCTTTGAATTACTATCCTTCTCTGCGTTCGGGATATTACAAAGAATGTAGCAGCTCTGCTAGAACTGTCGGGTTGCAGACCAGACGACAGGCCTTATCGATCTCCGGCAACGTTCAGCCCGCGATTCCACTCTGCCGGCTCGGTGTGTAAAGTGCTCTGCGCCGCAACAAGTATTGTACGCTCGGCGTGAGTTGTCACAGAATTTCGTCAGTGGGGTGCAGGGGGAACGGCGAGTCCCCACTCTTGACGCAAAGCTGCGGATCCCACTCTTACGCTTTACTCCCGGTGGGGACGGTCGACATAGGCGTAAATAAGTAGGATCCGCGTAAACTATGGGGGGGCACATGATATTCTCTGATTCTCACTAACCGTGAAGACTGGAGTCTTAAATTTAATAAAAAAAGTCATAAATTTCGAGCGTGGGTTGATGGATCCCTGCTGTGCGTGCAAGGAAAATAGGTTTCCATGGACCTGTTTTCCGTGCACGCACAATAGAGTTACGCCAATGCTCTGAGCTCAGCGTTGCGTCGCCACGCGACATCGCTCTGTTGCAGTCACACTCAATACGCTCGTTTGCTGTCTTCGTTGAGCGATTCGGCCAATCGCGGAAGACGTGTAGCGCGTAGTGGGAGCACCACGTAGTACCAACGAGTTTCTCGTGCCAACTCTCGCCGAGCGAATAATATCTAACGATACATGACACGCGACTGGGATTTCAAGCATTCCAACAAGCTGCAGCACAATCAAGGGAAAGCCGACACGACGCGGCGCACAGTGGTGCCAAATGGCCAAAAAGCGGCAAAAAATCTATAAAAACGAAACTATCCAACGAATTTGATTGAAAATTTGTGGAGAGATTGCCACAGGTAGAACGCTTATTAGGCAAAAAAAATTTGTGTAAAATGTTATTAACATTAAGTAGTATGTGCTAATCGAAAATCTCTGTTTTCTGCCCATTTTTTATTTATGGAAGCATACAACAAATACTTTAATAGATTTTGGTCTGGAACTAATCGTTTTGGCAAGGTGTAATATTGATCTAGCTTTGTGTAAAATTTTAAGAGATACTTCGAGATGCTTTCGACGCAATTTAAGTTTAAATATCAACTTTCGGAATTTCCGAGAATAAATCACGCGGATGTCACGACTATTTTGATGTCACGAAGTATCTCTTAAAATTTTGCACAAAGCTAGATCAATATTATAACTTGCCAAAACGATTAGTTCCAGATCGAAGGTATTCAAAGGATTTTTTGTATTCCTCCATAAATAAAAAATGAGCGTAACGCAAAGAGGCTTCAGGTTAGTCCACATAAAGAAATTATTTAAAAATTTGATTTTGTTTAAACAATTAATTCTAACTAACTATTTCACTTTTTCCTTCATTATAAATGATATATCCCTAAAAAATTTCACCTCAAACATCAAACGAAGCAGGGTGTCGATTCTGTTAGATCAGTTTCTTATTAGGCCCTGCTTGGGGAATATATTCCATGGAGCAACGGTGCTTTATGTAAAACAATTAACAAGAGAAACGTTTTAGGTGAATAATTAGTAGACCGTGAGTTTTATAAATTCATAATAAACACGAATAGGTGAAGTTGGAAGCAAAATTACAATTTCTAATAATAATGTTGCCTTATAAAAATGACAGGATTGAAATTATTTACACAACTCGAACTAGACCCTTTGTTGCGGATATTTAGGGGTGCCCGTCGAAAATACTTTTTCGAGTGGCTTTGCCCTTCATGATTTACCGTCGAGGGTTGAAATGGTCGAGTGTCATTATTCATCCCTGTAGGGTTCCCGTTCCTCTTCATGCTGGGTACATTCAACTGAAAAAGTGGCTGGCCTACCACAAAAACATAAAAATCTTCGTTGATAAAGTCCTCAATAATATCAGATTATTTTTATCCGGAATGTCATCCCATTTACTAATATAACATTGAAATAAAAATATACTTTCATGTTTAGAAAATGAGTGCATATGTCTTCTGTACAGTTAGTGTTATTAAAATAATTTCATCCACCGGTTAGACTACCTCAGTCTGATTAAAACAAACTATACGTAACTTTTAACACAGTACGACGATTTCCACGAGTGTTCCAGACGTTCACACTGAATTTCTGGCACGTTCAATGTCTGCCATATTGTTTCGCTGAACAATAGCTTGGAATCGTTAGCTCGGCGCGAAAACGATGGTTAAGTTCTCGCTAGTACGTGTGCGGAAATCCCGAAATGTTTCGAAGACCATTTGAACAGAATTTAACATTTAGCATCCTGCTGCTCCGAAATAATTATTAACTCCACTCCGTCAATCAGTACTCCACTTTCTACGAAACTGTTTACATGGAACTCTCTATGTCACTTAACGTGGAATAAATGTTTGCCAGCGTACACGACACGTTCGTTGATGCTTGAAACGCTAAATTTAAAGTTTTGAGATTGTAACTGCCATACGCGAGTAATGAAAGGTTACATCACTGCAAAAAAGAAATTTTTTTAAATCAAATACTCTATCTTGTTCCCATGTTCGTTATTAAAAATTTCTGTAGGCAACGGGAGACTGAATTTGTGAAAAATAATAACAGTCTCTTGGAGGCTCTGGGCACAACAATTTTCGTCGAGTTTATGTTAGGCAGTTAAGCAAGTAGAAACTTAATTACAAATTAAAATTTCTCGGCGCGGAGTGAAAATTTAAACACCGTGTTACAGTGTTACGCGTTCGATACTAGGGCTGTTACTTTGCTTCGAAGGTCGAAGATTTCGAAGCTTCGAAGCTTCGAATATCGAACCTTCGATCCTTCGACACTTCGAAACTTCGAACCTTCGATTCGTTTCCAGTTAACGGATAAAAGGAATAAATTTTCATAATTTGTTTCTATATTTACCATCTGAATTATTTCAATAATTTATTGTTAAGATAATATATTTATTATTTGAATTATCATTTCGATAGTTCACTGATAAAATAATTGTTTAAATAAATAAATTTTTACAATTTGTTTCTATATTCATTATTTGAATTGTTATTTCAATTATTTATTGTTAAAATAACTTATTGAATAAATAAATTTTCACAATATGTTTGTATATTCATTATTTGAATTATTTCAATAATTTATTGTTCAAATAACTGTTTAGACAATGTACACGTATTTACATAATTAATATAGGAATACATTTCTATAGAGTATAAAAATTTATAATCTACGGAAATTTTTATAATCTATAGAAATGTGTTTCTATATTCATTATGTAAATACTTGTACATTCTTTAAATAATTATTTTAACAATGAAATATTGAAATAATTCACATAATGTATGTAGATACAAAATTTGAAAATTTATTCATTTAAACCATTATTTTAACAATAAATAATTGAAATAACAATTCAAATAATGAATATAGAAACAAATTATGAAAATTTATTCCTTTTATCCGTTAACTGGAAACGAATCGAAGGTTCGAAGTTTCGACGTGTCGAACCTTCGATTTTCATCACCTTCGAAGGTCCCTTCGTTCCTTCGAAGCTTCGAAGTGTCGAAGCTTCGGAAAAGTAACAGCCCTATTCGATACGAGGAATAGTAAATAATTCATAATTGACATCGATCGAGTATTCGTTTACTTTTTCTGTAAAAATCAACTGACTTTAAGGAAATTGATTTTGAAAGTGCCCGAATATGACTGTAAGTCGTTGTAGTTATTTAAAATCGGAAAAATTGTATATTTTTCGGTTCAGTTGTAGTTAATCAATCAACGAAAAATTAGCAGAAATGGATGATAAAACTGGATACAGTGCGTTCGGAAACGTTGCAGCTTCATGTAATAACCCCTGCAACGTTCGTTTCACAGAGAGATCTGTTAGCCCAGGTAATATTATCCGACGGTAAACATCCAAATATAAATACCAGCTTTGCATGTTCGTGGTTTTGCTAACCATCAAAGGGCTTTTGCACCGTTATCCGGACAATGAAATTTCTCTCTGGCTACGTAGAACTGTAACCACGGTCATTGCTTTTATGCTTCCCCGGTTGATGCATTGTTCGCAAACTATTCCATCAATCCTCAACTCGATGGATATTATTGCAGAAGTGCGGTAAGATTGCAGTAGAACCTTTGCCTTTCAAAGGCACAGAAACAATGTTATCAGTTGTTATTTCAAACAAAACGCATTTCAGCCTGTAATGAAAATGTAAAAAGACAATAGAATGGAAGAATAAACTTCGTTTCGGAGGAAGGGTGCACGTGTCTGTCCCGCATCAGCGAGCACATTATTATCACGTTTGTCAATACTACGGAAGGGAAGCGCCGCGGCCGGATTACGAGCACTTTGCGTACACCGTGCACACGAGTAATTTTATGGAAATCTCATTGTTTCATTTGTTTCGTACCGGGGACATTTGCAAAGAGAACAAAAGCGCGCGCACAGCTGCGAGCACGTATATTTTAATTTGTAGCATGTATAGAAAATTCGAGACGGAAAAGTAAAACAAAACGCGGAACGACAAGCTTCTAGAAGTTTCGCGAAGGGAGTTTGTAGGCAATCACGCGGGGAAGCGACGCGAGGGGAGCGCTCGAAAAGTCGAATCACGCTTAACGACCGGGTGTTGATTTCACGTTCGGATAGCAACGAATTTATATAAATAGAGGGATCACGGAGGGACTCGGCCTATTTGCTATTCCGAGAGAGAGGACGAGGTAAGGACCACGGCCGCTCTTGGTTAGCATTAGCACCCCGGCAGGAGAGTACGGCGATAATACCTGGACGCCTGTCGGGAGAACGGGAGAGGACGGGAGAGGACGGGAGTCTGTTCCTGGTCGCTCGTTCGACATGGAGAGTACGGCGATAATACCTGGACGCCTGTCGAACGAGAGAGAACGGGTCAACTCCTGGCCGCCCAGGGCTCGGCAGGAGAGTACGGCGACAATACCTGGACGCCTGCCGAGAGGGAACGGAAGAGTGTTCCTGGCCGCTCGTCTCGACAAGGAGAGTACGGCGATAATACCTGGACGCCTTGTCGAGCGAGAGAGGACAGAGCATCTTCGGATCGGTTGCGAAAATACCACGGAACCTAGCTAGAGTATACGTGTGATGAGAGAAAGTTTGCATGATTGTGATTTATAATGCGAGCAATTGAATGAATTTATACATATACCTCACTTTCCTGTACCCCTGTTCCTAACCCAAAAATAAATTCTTTTATCCAGCATATCCTGATTAAATCCTTACTCATGGCTACAAATTCTTGAAGTGATAACGGTCGGTTAATTAAAAACCTGGCACGCCTCGGGCTCCGCTTAATTGATCATTTGCCGTATGATTCCCCTTCCGCAAACAATCGAGAAATCGATTGGACTATTCATCGAAGCGGTGGAACGGGACGATGTGCGTCATCCGATCTAGGAGCTAAGGGTAGTCTCGTGACTTTTGCGGAGTCAGAAAACTCGGAGCCAGGAAAAACGATTTTTCGCCTATTC
This sequence comes from Halictus rubicundus, assembly GCF_050948215.1. Lineage (NCBI taxonomy): Eukaryota > Metazoa > Arthropoda > Insecta > Hymenoptera > Halictidae > Halictus > Halictus rubicundus. Next base: position 2,539,681 of record NC_135159.1, on the reverse strand, counting down.
TTGTCGGTAACGTGGTCGCTCTATCTTATCGCGAATCTACGGAGTTTTAACCTCAGATCCACCTCCATAATCCGCAAATTGTCCTAAGAAGTGCACCGTTTTGCTAGCTTTTGCTACGGTCAACTAATCCTTTTCGGAGAAAGGAAGATTTTCATTCTATTCACTTTAACCCTTTGCGGACGGGGGCGCTCGACGGGCGAGCGTCGCTGTGGACGATAGGTATTGGAGCGCGCAGTAAATAAAGTGTTCAGGTCGCACGTTTGTGTTATAAAATCTAAAGCTTTATTCAAATAACATTTTTATAAAATCACAAAGAAACAAATTTAGTCGTCTTTACATAGGCGATGTTTTATATTCGTGCTTTGTGTGATATAGTTCGAAACAATCACCTATGTGCAAGGCCGGCTTAGCCGAACAAGTAGCACAATAGTACCTCGACTCTCTCCTTCCGTGTTTTATTTTTCGATTAGAGCAGACGACGCAATCGTTACTTCTTCCTGTCTCATCTCGCCTAATAATATGTAGAAGGCCGTTGAGCCTTTCTGCTGTTCCAGAAGTCGCAGGAGCCTTGGGATTAGCCTTGGCAAATTCCTGCGATTGGTGCGTGATAGTAGGAAAAAATAAAAACCACTTTTTTCGGCGTTTTTTCCGTGAAAAACTAAGTTATGATTATCGTAAAAATATATTATGTAATATTAAACATCTCTAAGTTCAGGGAAACATCGTCCAGACTTTAAAAATTGCGTAATACAAAAAACAACAATTATACTACGCAGGATATATCCCAATATTTCGAAGGTATTTTCAACGGCGCCGGTTGGTGCAGTAGCTATGGACCAGGTTTGGATGTCGCCCAGGTCCAATTTTTTTTTTCTTTAATTAGATGTTTTTTCGATTTCTAACCGTATGATTGTTGTTACGCTGTTGTAAAAACATTTTTTAACTATGTTTAAACTATTTTTTAATAATTTTCCGAAAAAATATTTTTGGAGTACTTTCGGCCTTTAGTCATCTACGGGCTGTATTACTTATCTCCTTAAAATTTTTTTTACATGGATTAAGTGCATCGACTTGTCTATTAAATCTTTTATCTTTAGTCGGCACATTACTCATTGTTAATAATAAATCTAGTGTTATATTGGGGTCGGGAGGTCCGTTAGTTTGACTAGCGGGTTTTCATGCTCGGAGACATTATAGTTAGCTATCATTTTATTTATAAAATTATTAATTAGCGGTATGGATGTTAGTTGATGTAATTGATTTGTGGGAAATCGTATATCCTTGTTAAGGATAGTTTTCAGGATTTTAGACTGAGTCCGCTGTAAACAAATCCGGATAGAAATAGGAGTATAACCCCGAAGGGCTGTAATAGGATTTTTATCCTGTGGTTCCGGAGGGTTTGTGTAACAAGCCCAAGAAAGTCGGGAATGCATCTATCTAATTATTGGGGTCGGGAGGTATTGTTGTATATGTTTCTGTCAAGTAAAAATATTGTTGCGGAGGCTTTGGCTCCGCCTCGCCGGCGAACACATCCCTCAACTAAACAACAACACCGAACACTACCAACAACTATATAACTATTTATTGGCTGTCAACGGACAATGTTAAAAGATGCGATACAGGTGCGTGCTCTCGCTTCGTCGACTCGAGAGGTTCTGTCGTCTGTCTTCTTCTTAACAACAACCCCGTTGGCCGGATACCACAATATCGATACGACGGCCAACTTCTCTCGATCGCTGCAATCGACAGCTTCCATCGTAACACTGCTCCCCCTCTCGAAGAACGGGCGTCCCGACCGCGGCTAAATTCGTCTGTGGTAACGTCCCAACCTTCATGCCTCGTAATCGAAAGACGGCTCCTTGACATGTTAACCTCTGTCTGAAAAGTCGGTGAAAGAAAAGAAATTTGCTTTAACCCGGTGGCCTTAATCAGACAGTAAACGTCCCGACATTTGTCCTCTGTCTCAGGGGAAAATCACCTAAAAACCCTGAGCAGGACGCTGGCACGAGGTATTTCCCTTAATGCTTCAGTGTAGTTATTCCGTCGACTTCTCGCCCTTCCCCTTGACTCTTGTGGCTTGAGTGCTTCTTTCTTGACGTTTTCCCGGGTGCTGCCCTCCCCCCGGGCGACCACCGAGTCCTCTCCAGGATGCACCTCCAATCATCGCGAAATCTATCCGCGATAATATGGTGATTGGTGCACCACTCTTTGTGGACCAGTCGGGAAAGGGGGTACCCTCCTGAGGACGTATTCTCGCGAGGATACCACGTCCTCCCCCGAATTCCTAGGACTGTCTCTTCCACAAATGGAAAGTGATCGAGATGCCGAAACGGAGTCGCACCCTCGCCTTCTTTCGATGCAGCGTCCTCTTCGTGGGCGAAAAGTGTCTAGGAAGGAATTCGGATTCCTATCCTAAACCACTGTAAGGTGCAAGCCGGTTCACGTGAACAACCTTCGGTTTTGCCTTAGGAGATCGGACTATTCGAAAAATTAATTCGTTCAATCGATTCTTGACGATATACGGTCCTTCCCAGTCAGATTGGAGTTTTGGGCACCGGCCTCTTGTACGTCGTGGATTAAATAGCCAGACCTTGTCACCCGGATTGAAGGAAACCGGATTCGCATGAACATCGTACCAGGACTTCATTTTGTCACCACTAATCTTCATTCGTTGGCGTACAGAATCATGGATTCCCAAGATTTTAGCCCTCATTTCTCCAATGTAAGCTCCCTCCTCCTTCCTTTCAGAAGCGTAGTTACTGCCTCTCAGGAGATCCAAAGGAAGTCGTAATTCTCGACCCATGAGGACCATTGCCGGAGTATTTCGAGTTACCTCATGTTGAGAAGTCCGATATGCTAAAAGGAACGTCGGTATCCATTCATCCCAGTCTTTTTGATGTTCGGAAACAAACTGTGTTAGATACTGTAACAATGTACGAATCATCCTTTCGACGAGTCCGTCCGATTGGGGATGTAAGGGTGTCGTCCTTGTCTTTCTAATTCCAAGCAACCTCATCAACTCTTTGAAGACACTCGACTCGAAATTCCTACCTTGATCTGAATGCAGTTCTAGTGGCACACCATGGCGACTTATTACATCTGTTAAAAGGGTCTTCGCAATGGTTGTTGCTTTTTGATTCGGAAGCGGAATTACTTCTGGCCACTTCGAGAAATAATCTACGACAACAAGGGCATATCTGTTTCCGGTCATAGATTTTGGCAAAGGGCCCACAATGTCAAGTGCAATTCTTTCAAAAGGTGCTCCAACATTGTAAATCTTTAAAGAGCCTTTTCCTCTCTCCCTAGGACCCTTCTTCGCTACGCAGCTGTCGCAACGACGGCACCATTCCTCAACATCTCGACGATGATCAGGCCAGAAAAACCTTTGTCGAATCTTAGCAAGTGTTTTGCGAACTCCGAAGTGTCCTCCCCATGGGGTGTTGTGACACTCGCGTAACACCTCTTCGGTTTTGCATCTAGGGACGATTAGTAACGGAACTGCTTCCTTCCCGTCCGTAGATTCCCACCTCCGGAAAAGCAAACCCTTTCTCGCTTCAAGAGAGTCCCAAATTTTCCAGTCAAATTTTGTTACGGGGGAAAATGTGGAAACTTCCTGCCAGTTTGGCTTATTTCGTTCGATTATCCTCCGCAAAATGAAGTTTATTTCTCCATCGGTCTCTTGCGCTTTCCTCCATTCCTCCAAATTGGTGTTTCCACAGATCGTCCTGAACACGTGCTCTTCCTTTTCGCACATTTCTTCACGTGACTCCTTCTCCTCAAGGCGATGGCAATATTTACATTGCGAAATTTCGCATGGTCTTCTTGACAGACTGTCTGCATTGACATGCAACTTCCCTTCTCGATGTCTAATTTCAAAATCATACTGTTGCAGCCTTTCTATCCAGCGAGCCGTTTGTCCTTCCGGATTCTTGAACGACAATAGCCACCTTAAAGCAGCATGATCAGTCCTTACCAGAAATTTTCGACCATAAAGATAGGAGTGAAAATGTTCTATTGACTTAATTATCGCCAAAAGTTCCCGTCTTGTAACGCAATAATTCCTTTCTGCTTTTCCCAGCATTTTTGAAAAGTATGCAATAACTTTCTCCTCTTCACCTTGAACTTGCGAGAGGACTGCTCCAATGGCAAAATTCGACGCATCTGTATCCAAAATGAAATCTGCGTCTAATAAAGGATAAGCTAATATCGGAGATTCGGAAAGACGCTGCTTCAGCCACTCGAATACCTTTTGACATTCTTCCGACCATACAAACGTAATTTTATCTTCCGTCAGGCGATGTAGTGGCCTAGCGATGGAAGAAAAATCTTTGACGAATTTTCTATAATAAGTGCAAAGTCCGAGAAAACTCCTTAATTCCGTTTTACTTCTCGGAATTGGCCATTTCTGGATTGCCATTATCTTTTCGGGATCCGTTTTAATCCCGCGTTCGGAAACGATATGTCCAAGGTATCGCACCTCTTTGCAGAAGAAATTGCATTTTTTTGGATTCACTAATAATTTGGCTTGGCACAGGCGTACGAAGACAGTCCTCAAATTGTCCATGTTTTCTTCGAAACTTCTTCCATAAACAATTATGTCATCTAGATATACTAGGCAGATTTTCCCACAAAGGCCTTTCAATACCGTGTCCATAAGACGTTCAAACGTGGCAGGGGCATTACAAAGTCCGAAAGGCATCACTCTGAATTGCCAAAGCCCTTCTCCCACGCAGAATGCTGTCTTTTCACGGTCCCTTTCGTCAACCATAATCTGCCAATATCCACTTTGCAGATCTATGGTTGAAAACCAAGACGATTCAGCTAGAGCATCTAGCGTTTCTTCAATTCTCGGCAACGGATAAGAATCTTTTTTCGTGACATCATTTAACCGCCGATAGTCCACACAAAATCTCGTGCTGCCATCCTTTTTCTTCACGAGAACGATAGGAGAGGACCATGGACTTTTCGACTCCTCAATTACTCCCTGCCTTTCCATCTTCGCGAGTAATTCTTTAACTTCGTCTCGTCGGTGAAAAGGGAGACGTCGCGGTGCCTGTTTGATTGGTGCACAATCTCCTGTATCAATCCTATGTTGGACAACATCACAATTCCCAACATGTTCAGGATTTTCTGCGAATATATCCTGAAATTCATGTGTTACTTTCGCAAATGCTGTCTTCCGTGGCGGAGATAAGGCCGAACAGCAACGCTGGAAAAGATCTTCTAAGTGCTTCGGTACAGGTGGAACTGCAACCTCCTGTACCTCTTCCGCTACCGGAGTCTCCTCTTCCATCTTCGCTAATAAAGCTGCATCCTCCTTATTACGTATCTCTTGACCGATAAAGCCGACCTCTTCCTTCCCGGCTATTTGTCCGTTCCCCAATATAATCCGCTATATAATCCGTTCCCCAAAATACACTCCTCCGCCATGTCGATCAGGAAAAATTCTTCCTCTGTTTCGAAACCATTGATTTTAATGGAACATTTGTACCTGCCTTGAATCGGTAAATTTTCCCCGGCAATGGACACAATTTTGATTTCCAGAAGTCCTTCCGCCGCGCCAAGCTTACTTCTGGGATTGAACTTATCCGTCCCCAAAAGATTTACGCTCGATCCCGTGTCGATTATTATCGTAGCCATTTTTCCATCGATGAATCCCTCGATGGCCGTACAATCTTTCTTCAAATAAGTCGTCAGCACGACAGGGGTAGAAGAAGGTGAAGTCACAGTCTCCCCTCCTACTATGACTTCTTTGCGTTTCCCATCCTCTGTGTTTGTCTCTTCGGGCAGTCCTTCTGGAGATGCCCAATCTGGCGACAACTCCAACACTCCCTGGATCGATCGTCTCGATCACCATTGATCTTCAAATTCCTGTTCACGAAACTCGTCTTTCGTACATAGTTCCTGTTCGGTTGATCCACTTCCTCCGGTCTTCGGTCGTATCCTCGTTCTCCCCAACGCCGTCCAGGAATATGTTGTTTTGGAAAATAATAAGGCTTGTAGCGGTTATTTTGACTACTATACGAAGTTTCAGTAACAGACTCGACAGCTTCAATCTCCAAGGCTCTAATAACTGCTGCTCTCAGAGATGTAAAACCACCGAGCCTTAATATTCGTTTCATCTCTTCGTTGGCCAATGCTGCTACAAATTGAGAGGCCGCGAGTTTATCCGTACTTTCGTATGGGCATTCACCAAATGCAGCTTGAGCAAGCCTCTCAATTTCTGCTGCCAACTCAGAGATCGACTCCCCTTTCCGTTGTCTACAATTTTGGAATTTTACGTAACTTATCATAAATTTTGAAAATTTTTGGTCCCATAACGGAACTCTAATGCCGAAACTATCGTCCGGAAATCGTTCTGTTTGTCCACGGAGAGAGAAGTCAACACTCCTCGAGCAGGGCCCTCCAAAGACGTAACCAAGGCCAAAGCTTTCCTCGGTTCATCCCAACCATTCGCGCGAGCTATTGTGTCGAACTGAATTCTATACTCTTCCCATGAAGCTTTGCCGTCAAATCTAGGAGGTTTCACGGTGTATCCCAACTCCGAAACACCGCGAAACACGCCAACTGCGTCATTTACAGGGACCTGCTGCGAAAGCGGAAAAACCGGAACCGCGGACCCATTAGGAACGGACACATTTATATTTTGAGTTTCACGGTTCTCAGTAGAATTAATGAAACGCGGCTGTACAAGACTGTGCAGATTCTGCGATAGCACCTGACACTGTGCCTCCAGGATCCCAAATCGTCCCTCCAGGGCAGCTTCCCTTGCAGCTTGAGCGGCTCTGTTTGCTGCTTCCCTCTCTTAAAATCGGGCCCACTCCTGTTCCCATCTCTGTTCCGCGATTTTCCGCTGCTCTTGAAACTGCCCCAAAATGTTCCGCTGGAGGCCTTCGAACAGCGTCTGTAACATCGTCGCATCTGCTCCCGAAGTGGATGTCGTTGCTGTGGAATCGCTCCCACTTCTGACACCAATGTTGCGGAGGCTTCGGCCCCGCCTCGCCGGCGAACACATCCCTCAACCAAACAACAACACCGAACACTACCAACAACTAAATAACTATTTATTGGCTGTCAACGGACAATATTAAAAGATGCGATACAGGTGCGTGGGGTTCTTCTTAACAACAACCCCGTTGGCCGGATACCACAATATCGATACGACGGCGAACTTCTCTCGATCGCCGCAATCGACAGCTTCCATCGTAACAGTATGTTTCCGCCGGCGGAGCGCGGTCCGCGGTCGTCATGGCCGGTTCGGCGGCATAGATCGGGGTTCGGCGCGGTCGTTCCTCCAGCTCCTGGACTCTCTCGCGAAGGGTCTGCACATCCGGCACGGATCCTCGGGGGATGAGGTACCGGAATTTCGTCCTCATGTTCTCATGGAGCAGATCGAGCCGTTCGGTCGGAGGGATCTGCGCTCTCCGCATGAGCGTGGTGATATCGGTCACGAACTCCGCGAATTTCTCGTCGCGTCGTTGCCGTCGGTCGTGGGCGGCGCGCTCGTGCTGGTATCGGGTCTGCGACGACGTATGTGCTCTGAGGAAGGCCCGCTTGAACTTGTCACAGGTTGCGATCTCCTCCCGCTCATTACGGTACCACGCCTGTGCTCTTCCACGAAGCATCTCGGGTGCGGCTCGGAGCACGTCCTCGTCCGGAATCGTATAGGCCACCTGGATCTCCTCCACGCGTTCCAGGAACGCGTGCGGGTCTTTCCCGTCGGTGGTGCATCCTGTTTTCCGGATCCGGTCGACGTTACGGAGCGGGTTTGGTCTCTCGGCCGTCGCGGCGGCGGACAATATTTTTCTCGTCTGTACGCCGGGCTCCATCATCGCGTACAGATCATTCGTCAGGCGGTTAATACATTCGGCCCATCGTCGGCCCCGCTGGTCCGGTTTCTCGGGGGATGATGATCCGTCGGCGGTCCTGCTGGCGCGGCTCTTCGTGGGTGTCCCTCGGGGCACCTACTCGGGTTTCTTCGGTGCGGCGATTCAAACTTTCGCGCCCGTCCGCCATTCGGTCAGCGGTCCCGCTTCGTCGCGCGTGTATCGGCACTGTCGCGGCAGAACGGCACTGGGTGGCGCACGCGCATCTCACTTCGCTTCACGGCACACTTAACCTCGAAAATTCCACGTGGGCGAAATCCTGCCGGTCCCACGTGGTTAAACAAGTCCCTGTTCGGGCGCCATGTAACGAGTCCGTTTCCCGGCGGATCTCGTACAACGGTTCCTCGCGGCCGGATTTAGCTCGCCGTGCCAAGGTTCGCGGCGGGATAACGCGAGGGTTACGGCAGGATACGGGCGGTCGGGAACGGGAGATTAACGGCACGAGTTTCTCAAGTGTTCGTCACTGTCCCGTCTTCGCATATCGGTGGTCGGCGGTCGCGATTCGGGTCTCGCGCGCGTGTCGTATCACGGCGGGGTCATGGCCGTACGCAGCGGCGTATTCGGGATTCGCGGGTCGCGCGGAAATTTCCGCGGGTAAAATATACTCTCGCGAGTCGTAGCTTACGGGCGGCTTCTCGGCGTCGCGAAGGACGATTCCGGTCGTGATCGGACGGTCGGTATCGGCGGCTAGAGATCGAATCGGAAAAATACGTCCAAGCGCGAGCCTGGCGGAAAGCCAAAGAGACCGTTTTCCGGCTCGTCTCTCTCGTCTTGCTAGGCGAGGGGTCCGGTGCGGTGCGGTTCGCGGGCGGTTTTTCCGGTGGCGTCACGCATCCGGCGGGACGGTATCGCATCATGGCGGGTTCCGGTTCCCGCCAAGATCGGTTCGGCGGTGCGGGGGTCGCGGGGGTGCGCTCGCGGGTACCGACGGATCTCGGTATCCGTCGGTCGTGTTCGGGGCGGTTCGCGTTCGGGGCGCGTACGGCTAGGTAGTGTTACAGCACCATTCCTTTTGAACAGAAAGTTTTAATTGTTCTTTACTTGAAATATGCCGGGTTCGGAGTTTTTTTATCACGCAGATCCCATAAATTTTCGATCGGATTAATATCCGGTGATTGTGGAGGTGTTTTCAAATATTGCGGTATGTTATAAAGCAACCACTTTCTTGTGTTGCGTGCTGTATGTTTGAGGTCATTGCCTTGAGTGAAGATAAAGTTGTCTTTTATACCCATTTTTTCTGCAATACTTACAATATGGGTTTTTAGTATGTTTAGGTATATTTTGTGGTCCATGATTCCCTCGATGAAGTGTAATGACCCCATTCCAGCAGCACTCATACAATCCCAAATCATAAACCGAACCTCCGCCGTGTTTTACTGTGGGACGTAGATTTTCTTTTTGTAGCTCTGTATTTTTCTTCCTCCAGACCGTACACTTGCCATCAGAGCTAAAAACATTAAATTTACTTTCATCAGTAAATATGACTCTTCGCCAAAACTCGATAGGCTTATTAATATTATTTTTCGTGAAATCAAGTCTCTTCTTTCTATTTGCGGCATTTACGAAATAATTCTCGCGAGCAACTCGGCCGTGGTATTCATTATTTCGTAAACAATTACGAATAGTGCTGAAACATACACTTACTCCAGCGTTGTTTGCAAGCTCAGCAGCGATCTTAGGGGCACTAATTTTAGGATTTGTTTTTATTTCACGCACTATAAAACGTTCATCGCGTAAACTAAGTTTTCGAGGGCGACCAGATTTCACTTTATTTTTATTGGTTTTTCGTTCACCATATCGATCTATAATTCCTTGTATAGTGCTGTGTGGCCTATTAATTGTTTTTGCTATTTCTCGCAACGATTTGCACTGATTATGCAGTTGTATAATAATTTTTCTTTCAGTCTCACTTGTTTCCTTATCTTTATGACCCATTTTACGGAATGTTATAAAAATTGACTGGTTTTGCAGAAGGTTGCCACTAGACTGTTCATCAAAGACCCTGTCTGATTATTTGTCGGGTCCCGCTAAACCATAATATAAACAATCGGACGCCTTTCGAGTACATTCTAGTACCTGTACGAATACTTTTTGCGCGCCAATTTAGAGACACGTCTCATAGTTTCTAATTTTTCTCGTTAACGTTAAACTTTTTCAAGTGTATTTATGTGACAGTATGTAGTTAAAATATATAAAAATTACAATTATGTTTCGTTTTATAAACATGTGTGCAATTACATAGAGAAATACATGGTTTTTTAAGCCTACAAGAGGTGTACGAATACTTTTTACACTCACTGTATATACAGGGTGATCCACGCAATTGTTTTAAGTCATAACTCCGTTATTATTGCATTTACGAAAAAATGATAAAGGAGAAAGATAAATGGTTCGAAGAGCACTACATCTGTGGGCCTTTAAATTTTTTTTTAGATGCAGCAGTGCATGTGCAATTAACAATTGCATCATTTCTTTAAATAGAAATGCATATTTTTTTCTGCACATATCGATTCTTCCGTTCATTCTACGTAAAAAATGATTAGGGTACCATGGCAAAAAAATTATTAGATCTCGAGATATTTTCAAAAAAGACACGCAGAATTCGAATCAGGCCACACAATCTCCAAAAACCTCATTAAACTCGATTAATATTCCTTCGAAAGTATTGTTATCGACCGCGTTGATTAAGATTGCGGATAATCAGGGAACATATTGGCCAACGAATCCATAAAATGGCACGTCATCCCACCGCGATCCCCGCATTTCGGCGGACTTTGGGAAGCTGCCGTAAAATCACTAAAGTTTCATTTAACACGAGTAATAGGCGACACCCTGTTATCGTACGATGCGTTATTAACATATATCAATCAAATTGAAGCGATTCTCAACTCACGGCCGTTAACACCTCTGTCCTCCGACCCAAACGATTTATCCGTTTTGACACCAGCACACTTCTTGATTGGTGATACGTTAAATGGCATACCCGATTACGAAATATCAAACATTCCATCCGGTCGATTGTCGTCCTGGCAGCATGTGCAAAAAAATGCGACATCATTTCTGGCAACGATGGAGGAAGGAATACCTCCACGAGGTGACCACACGTAAAAAATGGCATAAACATAAACCCGAAAAAATAGAAATAGGCAGTATCGTAAGAGTGCGGGACGACAATTTACCTGCAATGCAATGGACCCTCGCACGGTTAACCAAACTTCATCCCGGACAAGACGACATAGTTAGGGTAGTCACAATAAGAACCGCGAAAGGCGAATACAAACGGTCGGTAAAATGTCTCGCGCCGCTACCCATATAAAGAACAACATTGTAAAATACGGACGCTGTATATAGTTAACAATCAGATCAAGGAACTAGGTAAATAGGCGAATAATATTAAGACCAATGTAAATAGCATGTATACAGGGTGAGTCACCAAACGTTAGCACCTCAAATATCTTTGTTGTTTCTAAAGATACGTAAAATATGGTAAGGACAAAGTTGAATGGTACAATGGGGGTGACACGATGCAAAAAAAATTTTGTTTTTATGTCATTTTTTTGGAGATATCAAGGTCACCTTGACTTTTTTTAAAATGGAACCACCCTTTTTTAAACACCTACAATGATAGTCCCTTTCATTAGTAATTCAGTGACTATAATTAGTCCAAGGTCATTCAAGGTCAAGGACAGAAAAACGTATAAAACTAAAATATGGAAGCAGAATACGTTTATCACGGTTGAGACTTGTAGGAAATAGTAAACATACTATGGTCGTAGTTAAAGTAAACATACATACTAAGGTCCTTCAATGTTATTCAGCATTCTTATTTACTATCAGTATGTTTCCAAACGCGATTCCGCTGTTATATTCGATGACTGAAAACTGTGATATGATCACGATTTACTGTGAATGTAGAAAAAATGCAGTGCAGGCCCGACGACTTTATGAAGAAAGGTACCCCGAGCGAAACACTCCTTCTAGACATACTTTCACTAATACGTACAGGTTGTTTCGAAGTACTGAAAGTGTACATGCAAGACAGTACAAACGGAAGAATCCCACGACTAATGAAGACAATGAAATTAATATTTTAGCAGCTATAGCTGTCAATCCTCACGTTAGTACGAGAAAAATTGCCCGGGAAGCAGGCATAAGTCAAAGTAGCGTAATACGAATTCTGGCCCGACATAAATTTCATCCGTTTCACATATCGCTCCATCAAGAATTTCACGGGAATGATTTTCAAAATAGAATTAACTTTTGTCAATGGGGATTTCTTCAAAATCATTCATTTTTTTCTAATGTCTTGTTTACGGGCGAAGCAACATTTACTAATCATGGCTCAATTAATCTACGGAACGCCCATTATTGGTCTGTGGATAATCCGCACTGGCTGCGAGAAATTGATCATCAAAGACAATGGAGCGTAAACGTGTGGTGTGGTATTTTGAACGACAAAGTAATTGGACCTTATTTCGTTAACGGAATGATGACGGGACAGAAATATGCTCAATTTTTGCAAGAAGATCTGCCAATTTTGTTAGAAGATGTCCCTTTACAAAATCGCTACGATATGTGGTACCAACATGACGGTTGTCCTGGTCATTATGCACGAGTAGCAAGAGAAACGTTGGATTCTCGATATCCAAACCGATGGATTGGACGAGGCGGAACAGTTTCATGGCCAGCACGTTCGCCTGATTTAAATCTACTGGATTTCTTTTTATGGGGTCTGCTAAAAGAGACCGTGTACACGGATGCTCCAACAACAGTTGAAGATATGCGTCAGCGTATCATCACAGCATGTACGAATATCACGTCGGATATACTTATCAGAGTGCAACATTCCTTCAGACCTCGTTTACAACAATGTATCGACGCAGACGGCCATCATTTCGAACATTTATAAAATACAGGTATTCTGCTTCCATATTTTAGTTTTATACGTTTTTCTGTCCTTGACCTTGAATGACCTTGGACTAATTATAGTCACTGAATTACTAATGAAAGGGACTATCATTGTAGGTGTTTAAAAAAGGGTGGTTCCATTTAAAAAAAGTCAAGGTGACCTTGATATCTCCAAAAAAATGACATAAAAACAAAATTTTTTTTGCATCGTGTCAGCCCCATTGTACCATTCAACTTTGTCCTTACCATATTTTACGTATCTTTAGAAACAACAAAGATATTTGAGGTGCTAACGTTTGGTGACTCACCCTGTATATATATATATAAGGCGCTAAAACTCAAGGAAACGTTAAGAATATATTTCACAGAAGTCAGAAAGAAATACCAATCCTTAAGACCCATATCCCATAAATTCCAAATTCAGGAAAACAAGATCTATTTAAATAAAACATTGATAAAGAAATAATGAGAAAATACCTGCAAAATTACTTCTTAACCGTTGAAAACGAAACTTGAGGCCCTGGGGTGGCCGAGGAACCAGTCCGTGACGTAAAGAGCGAACCAGCACTGCATCCGTTGGCGAACCTCACCCATTTGAAAACACTGAAAATAAATAATAACATGTATCCAACGGTAGAAGGTGAAGTCTTCAAGCTACTACACGCGATAAGGAAAATAAATTTTAGGGTCAAATTGATAATAAATGAAGGGATCGTTTGCGGTGCAATTAAAAATTGTCTGTACCTAAAATACTTGCACTTGTGAAGACTTCATTCAACGTTGATGAACCACCGTTGAATTACTTCCGTGAATTTGATTGCAAAGTTCAAGAACATTGACCCCTTCGACTCAATAATTTCATAGGGTGGATAATAAAAATGCCCTTGTAGATTTTAACGAAAGAACTCTCCTCCATCCTAAAGAACAAATTCGGTCATTCAAAATAGGCAGAATTTTACATTAAAATAGACAGTTATTTGCAAATATCTCGGAAAATAAAGAGACTGTCGTACAGTGCGGACAAACGACCTGTCTTTGGGCACTTGTCGTAATTTGATTATTAATGTATATATTAATGTACACTAACGAGCAAAACTGAGTCTACACTATTTGAAGCAACATAACTTTTTAAAAATTAGATCAAATGATTTGAATTTTATTGAGAAGTTAGAAGGATTAGTTTATTAGAGGAGGTGTAGGAAGGAATGGGAAGGGGCGGAAAGGTTGCAGGAGAGGTTTCTGAGGTGGGTCCTAAGAGTAGAGCGGTGCACACCGGGGTAATATGGTGAGGGAAGAGCTGCAGAGGGAGTTGTTGTGAGGGAGGACGGGGTTAAGGGCATGGTTGGTACCAGAAGAAGTTGAGGGCGGGAGAAGGGGGGAGCTAGCTAGGTTGTGCTGGGAGCAGGTATGAGGAAGGTTTAGAAGGGGAGGGGAGGTAGTAGGTTGGGAGAAGGTGAGACAGCGTTTTTGGGAAGAGAGGGGCTGGGCAGCGGAGGAGGCGGCTGAGATGATGGAGGAGAGGATAGAGGCAGTGAGTGAGGAGATAGTGAAAAGGGAAAAGAAGAAGCAACAGGGGGAGAGATGGGAAAAGATAGGAAGAGCAAGGTACAACATGTGGTTTGGGAGGGTGAAGGGAGAGGGGATACCAGTGTATCTGAAGAAAGGGTTGGGAGAGAGCAGGTGGCCAGGTACAGGTTGGGAAACGAGATGAGAGGTGGAAAGTATTGGTTGGCGGAGAAGAAAGTATGTAGGGTCTGTGGGTGCGAGGAGGAAACGTGGGAGCATGTGTGGGAAATGTGTATGGGTGATGATGAGGGGGAGGTTGGCATGGGATGGTGGGGGAAGTATTAGGGGATGAAGGAGAAGGAGAGGAATGGATGAGGAAGGTGGATGAATGGAGGAAGAGCAGGAATGGAAGAGGTATGGGAGAGGAAGTAAATGGAGAGAATGCATAGGAATGGAGTGAAGGAGAGAGCAGCGGGAAGAGGAGGTCCAGGAGGCGCGGGAAGGATGGGTGAGGTGCAGGTAGGAGGGAGAGCAAGGAAGCATGTGTGTGTGGGAGAGGGAAAAATAAGAACGCGGCGGATATTAGTGTAAGATCGCTCTCTCTCTCCTCTCCCTCTATGGCGTGTTTTTAGGATAAGTTTAATTAAGTTGGGGTAAGTTAGGATAAGTTTAAGGTTAAGATTAGGGTAAGAGCGAGCGAAAGCTGGAGATGTAATTAACCCTTATAGTGCCGGAGGCCGATATATCGGCTCTTGCTGCACTGGCGAGAAGTGCCAGAGTCGATATATCGGCCCGCGCCTGATAGCGCTTTACTATTCGCATTGCGGGATAACTCTATCTCTAAATAAATTTATAAGACGTTATAAATGGTCTAATTTCATTACGAGAGAATTTTAAAAAATAGTTTTTCGTTTTAACTCTTTGTGGACGACGACTTTTTCCTATTGCTTGGAGCTAACGAAATCTAACATAAACATCGATGGTCGCCGCTCAGGCGACATCCGACCTACGGCGTGAATCGCCGTGGCGTTGGGCCCTCTTATCGGAACATGTCGACAGCGTTTTATAAACGACTGTTTGAAGACTCTCACGAAATAAGATCGCATTGCCGCAGCGAGACGTAGGATCAGTTCGTTTTTCTTCGATTGCTGTCGTGAGCAGTATATTTCGTTTTGCCCCAGTGACAGTCTGAAAGCGTCATTTTTGTTATCGCCGTTGTTTTCCGCTTGTGTCAAACATTTTTGTTTATGACAAACCAACAATTAGCAAGACAGGATTTCTAAAATTTTGCCACCAACCTATAACAATTACGTATTTCGGAAGAGATAATCCGTCCGGCGCTTACCATATACCTTCGAGTTATTTTTTATGTTTGTTATGTAATATTCTTTATCCTGTTACAAAATATATCGGAAATGCAAAGTATATACTTTGTAATAAATGGTCTATATAAAATTATGATGAAAAGATGACTTTTTGTATGTGCAAATACATTTTGTAAGAGAGAACTGGACTTTTACTTTTTTTATGATCTTTTATACCTTTGTTATTTATATAATTTTCAATGAATATAGAAAAAACTAGTGTCACTGTTTTGTTCTCTATATCGTCCTTAATATACTGATTTTTGAATCATGAATATTGAACATTGAATATTGAATTTTGAATATTGTTTCTTGTTTGGTTTTTATGAGCATTTTCCCAAACCCTAGTAAAACCGTGAAATTCGGCCGGTTATTCTCGCATAGGCACCTCTTTTTCGCCCGGCACTAAAAGGGTTAAAATTGTAACCCCGAGGGGAATCAATAAATGATATATATATATTAGACGAGGTGTAAAAAATTTTTTTAAAAAATTTGAATTGGTCGGAATCGCAAAAGAAATAGTAAAAGTTGATTTTTTCAGCTTTTTTATGTGAGCCTGTATTGAAAATTTAAAGAATGTATTTGATTCGCTCGAATAAATTATATCCATGCTGAAAATTTCACCGATATTGGTTAATTCGTTTACGAGTTATAAACGATTAAAAGAGCGATTTTAAGTCGAAAATCGTGAAAGACGGCCATTTTTCCACTTCTAACCCATTTGCATCCAAGCGCGGAATAATCCGCGACCCTACGACTGTCAGCTGTCACCGAGCGCGGAATAATCCGCGAGCCTGCGACTGTTTTTTTTTTCCAATTGCGAAATATTCTTTGGTTGCGACAGACCACGTTTAACCACTTGTGGAAGCGTTTCGTTTTAATTTATTTAATTTTTCATTTTAATTTAAATAGTTTTATTTTATGTATAAAAAATATTTGTTTTTCCTTTTTTGTAAAAAAAAAATGTAAAATGCGATATTTGCGATATAAAACTGTGTAACAATCGTTTTAAACAGTACATTGTTAATAAACTCCATGAATAATTTGGATGTCCGTTACTGCACATACGATCGACCGCGCGCGGTGATACGAGTCATTCGTCAGTAAAACGTCGCTGATGTTTCAACGCGGCAGCTTAAGTAGAGCGATGATGCAAATGGGTTAAGCGTTTATAACTCGTAAACGAATTAACCAATATCGGTGAAATTTTCAGCATGGATATAATTTATTCAAGCGAATCAAACACATTTTTTAAATTTTCAATACAGGCTCAGATAAAAAAGCTAAAAAAACCAACTTTTACTATTTCTTTCGCGATTCCGACCAATTCAAAGTTTTTTCAAAAATGTTTACACCTCGTCTAATAAACTAATCCTTCCAACTTCTCAATAAAATTCAAGTCATTTGATCTGATTTTTAAAAAGTTATGTTGCTTCAAATAGTGTAGACTCAGTTTTGCTCGTTAGTGTATGTACATAAGGCGCTAAAACTCAAGGAACGTAAAGAATATATTGCGCAGAAGTTATAAGGGAATAGCAATCCCTAAGACCCATATCCTATAAATTCCAAAATCTATTCAAATTAAAACATTGATAAAGAAATAATGAGAAAATACTTGCGGAAATTACTTCCTAACTGTTGAAAACAAAACACGAGGCCCTGGGGTGACTGAGGTACCAGTCAGTGAGGTGAACAGCGAACCCACATTGCATCCGATGGCGAGCCTCACACACTTGAAAACACTGAAAATAAATAATAACATGTATTCAACGGCAGAAGGTAAAGTTTTCAAGCTACTGCACGCGGTAAGGAAAATAAATTTTAGGGACAAATTGAGAATAAATGAAGGGATCGTTTGCGTTGCAATTAGAAATTGTCTGTACCTGAAATACTTGCATTTGTGACGACTTCATTCAACGTTTATGAAATCAATGAATACATATATAGAAACAACTTATAGCGATCATGAATAAATTACTTCTGTGAATCTGATTGCAAGGTGAAAAAACATACCTCACTTCGTGTATTAATGTATATATATAAAAGGCGCTAAAACTCAAGGAAAGTAAAGAATATATTTCACAGAAGTCATAAGGAAATACCAATCCCTAAGACCCATATCCCATAAATTTCAAATTCAAGAGAACAAGATCTATTCAAATAAAAACATTGATAAAGAAATAATGAGAAAATACCTGCAAAATTACTTCTAAAGGTCGATGCACATCTCACCGGCCCGGCCGGCCGGCTCAAAATTATAACCCTGGTTTTGGCCCTAGCGTTTACTAGCGGCAACCGTGTCAGACTTTGGAACCGAATTTCTTCTCTGGCCTCTCGACCCTTTCCAGATGGCCTTTCGAGAGCGCGTTGACAGTTCCCTGCTGTGCGTGGCACAAAAAAAAATGTTTTTAGGGGCTCCACAGCTCTTTAGGTAATCCATCCCTACCTCTCCTTTACAACACCATGGAAATAGGAAACGTTCCTGGCACTTAGTGAAACAGCATCGCACATCCTTATACAGGGTGGTCCACGCAATTGTTCCAAGTCATAACTCCGTTATTATTGCATTTACGAAAAAATGATAAAAGAGAAAGATAAATGGTTCGAAGAGCACTACATCTGTAGGCCTTTAAATTTTTTTTAGATGCTGCAGTGCATGTGCAATTAACAATTACATCATTTCTTTAAATAGAATAGATTCTTCCTTTCATTCTACGTAAAAAATGATTAGGGTACCATGGCAAAAAAATTATTAGATCTCGAGATATTTTCAAAAAATGTCTTTATTGAAGAAGATACTCAAACACTTCATAACTATGTTGTAAAGGTAAACACCCTTTCGACATTGTTATCATAACAGAATCCGATTTGTACGAGTGAGCATTTCATAATTCAGTAGCAAGTCACGTATCGTAACTCGAGTACGAAAACTAAGATTTTGAAAAAGTGTAGCTGTATTTCACTAAATACAAGAAAATGTATGACATTTTTTGAAAATATCTTGAGATCTAATAATTTTTCACATTCAATATGTGTTTTTGATTCACAAGAAAAATTACCTGCCTATTTAAAATACGACAGATGTTCCCCTCAAACCCAACAAATGGTAGCTCGAACCTATAGCTCCGAAAGGGAGTACCGTATTATTAATTATTCTGGTAGCTTTTTCCTAATAACGCTCAAATTCCTTAACAAAGTATTCCCCATCTATTACCACGAGGGACTCTGAAATGTTCTAGTTAACAGCTTTTGAAATAAATAATGACGAATTGTTTCACCGCGCAGATTGTCAGATGATATTCTTTCTTTTTCGTTAGCGTGGTAATAAATTGTTATTTCGTTTGTTACAACGTTCAAATTCCTTAACAAGATCTATTACCACGAGGAACTCAGAAAAGTTCTGGTTGATAGTTTTTTAAATAAATACAGCATGTTCATTCTGTCTTCGCACTGCCACGCTACGAGCCGGCCGACTAGCCTGAGAACATTCTCGTCCAGCCGGCCGGCTCTGGCATTGGGCAGCGAACCCCTGGGGTTCTGGTAGCAGAGGACACGCTGAGCCTTTGTTCAGAGTCTCTCGAACCCTCTCTAATAGCTGTCCCAGACCCCAAAATGCTTATAAACGGTTAACCGTTGAAAATGAAACATGAGGCCCTGGGGTGACCTAGGAACCAGTCCGTGAGGTAAAGAGCAAACCAGCACTGCATCTGTTGGCGAACCACACCCATTAGAAAACACTGAAAATAAATAATAACATGTATCACTCAATGAATACATATATAGAAACAACTTATAGTGATCATGAATAAATAACTTCTGTGAATTTGATTGCAAAATGGGAGAACATCGACTCGATAATTTCATAGGGTGGATAATAAAAATCTCCTTGTACATTTTAACCAAAGAACCCGCCCCCCCCCCCCTAAAGAACAAATTCGGTCATTCAAAATAGGCAGAATTTTACATCAAAATAGACAGTTTTTGCGAATATCTCGGAAAATAAAGGGACCGCCGTACTGTGCGGACAAATGGCCTGTTTTCGAGAAAACTAATCAAAATGTATACACACGGCACTGACACGAATGGCTGCTCTGACGTGACTACTGGCCGACGCGAGCGAGCGAATGTTCGATGGCATTCCTTCCACTGTCCAATTGTTTCTGTCGCCAGTCGATTGTGTAACAAACGGCGACCGCCCTCGGAACCGATCTCCGCGTGTTTCTCTGCAGCTTCCCGAGGAGGATCGCCGCCGCGTATACAACATGTGTTGGCGGTTAGTCGGCGTGCTCCTTGCTGCTCGATGCCCAGGCCGCCACATGTCCATTTTCAACTGTCTTTATTCGGCGGTTTATTCGACTTCGAATAATTTTCGGAGGCGCGTTTGAATGCTGTAACGAGGACACAGAGTTGCAAAATATTTATCTAAATAAAAATTTCGAATTACGAATAAAAGATAAAAAAATTTTTATTCGTTATTCGAAGGTTCGAATAAAAAAATTATCTTTATTCGACGAGTATCGAATAAATAATTTTATTCGACGAGAATTTATCCGACGAATAAAGATAATTTTTTTTATTCGAAGCGGATTTATTCGAACTTCGAATAATTTTTTCATCTTTTATCTTTATTTTCTATTCTAAGGCATCTAATAAATCTTCGAATTACTTTTACCGAGCGCCGAGCTTCAAAGACCCAGCGACGACAGACGACATACAATGTAAGCGGATGGAGAATCGCGCACGTATGAAAGTTTAAACTTTTAGATTTTTCAATATATCCTCATGAAATTGTGACGAGCGAATGGAGGGGATTTTCCTGATGAAAATAAGTTCAAATTCGAGTGTAATCGAACAAGTTTCATTGATACGTAATGTTACGATAAAAATTACAATCTCATTAAAGACAGTCCAAATGATGTCGTGTTTGGACTCATTTTCATCGGGATAAGCTCTACAATTCATTCGTATAAACAATATTGTTCTGATTAAAAATGTAAAAGCATTGTAGGCCATTGTAGCGAAAAATGCCGGAACTATATTTGAGCAAAATAATAGCTGTGGGATGGTTTTTCGGGGGCGGCAAATCCTTTGTTTAATACGTAATTATACAATATAATAGGCGTTGCATTGACATTGTATATGTCACCGCTAGAGCGCTCGCCGTCAACATTCTCAATAAGAACCCGGTTATTTAAGAAAATGTGTCCTTATATCTACATTCTGCCGAATATTGCAAATTACGCCTAGAAAACGCAAAAGTAGGACCTGTTCGTTCGCGAGCGCTCTAGATTTATCCTTTATCTAACGCTTTTCACCCCTGGAAAGCCCCATCTTTGCATTATCGAACAATGATTTGCCGCCTCCCGAACCCTTGCAATCTTTTTCGTTCTTGCGGATCTAGCGTTGTGTGGGGCATACCATGGCACACGCACACGGCACACACACTGTCATTTGAGCTTCTCCTAGCGGCCGTTTGTAGCGTGAAGATCGCTAGGAAGCTTCTCCTAGTTCCTCTTTGGAGAGTGGCGACTCAAGGCTACGTAGGAAAACTGGCCCTTAAACTGCTCAATGCAATATTAAAGCGTCAATTTGTCAAGATTTTGACACTTTTGATTTTGCAAGTTCATATACGTACATTGCAGAGATTCTCTTAATTTCGAGAGATTTAGTGTTCGTATCGAAAAAAGGCTCTGGTTATTGATCGGCGCCGTGCGGAGGCGTCGCTCGCCGCGTAGAGTAAAGGCGTAGGGGGTGGCGGAATCATCGACGGTGACGGAGAGACAGTGCTCTCTTTCTCCCTCCATCTCTTCCTCTTCCTCTTCCCCTCTCTCTCACTCATTCCCCCTCTCCCGATCTCTTTATCTCTGTTTCTGTTCGGGACCGGCGTCTGCGCCCCGGACGGAAATCACCAAATCAACGAATCACCGAATCACCCCTTTTTCGCACATCTTTGCGATTTTCTTTGTGTGGGAAATGAGGAGGGCGAGGAAGAACAAATGCGAATTAATCACTGAAAATTGCACTTGCATGCGAGAAGAAGTGGCACCGAAATTAATCGTTTGCAAGGCGTCAACCAATTGACCAATTTCGGTGAAATTTCCACGAAAGAAGTTTTTTAAATTTTCGTTACAATAAAAAATAATACAGTTGTGACGCGCAACTTTTACAAGTTTTTTCCTAATGCAGAGTAAACGCAATTTTTTCCAAAATTTCCACTACGTATCATCTAGTAAACTATTCATGAGTTATTCTGATTTAGAGTGTGGCAATTACTGGCTGTATTGTCACGTGCGTACCAGAGACTTGGCGACCCGAGCGGCCAGAAGAAGGCTCGCGTCTGGCCGAGTCCTTGGCAAACCGGCCTAAAACAATTTCTTAAAAAATTGCAGGACGGTTGGGGACTCGTACGACTCCTACCCCCAACGGTACGTCTACTATTACCCTTCTACCCCCAACGGTACGGCTACGGTCTACCCTACCTCCATACAGACCACGCCCACAGTTACACCTACGCCAATCAGAAAGATAGACACTCCTCCGCACAAAAACGCAGACAACCAATGGAAATGTAACAAAACGCACATAGCAGCTAAGTTCAAACCGACGTGCATTCGAGTTCCGAATGCTGAACCGCGAACACGTTCTGGTACAACAGTACGGCTTTATCCCGGGAAACTTCCGTAAATAAGATATGATAACGCGGAGTTACGTATTCAATTGTGTTCGAAAAGTACTTTATGTGTATTACGCGAGTTATGTTACTTATGTTATTTTATGATTTCGCATAATTTATGTGATTTTACGGGCCTGTACGAGTTGAAAATGCACTTTTACGTTACGACAAAAGATTCGAACTCGAGTGCGAAAGTGACGGTTCGGGATTTGAAAAAAAGAACCAGAACAAGAAGAGGAAATTGCGCGGGCACACGTCGACGGCGAACTCGTCGTGGATCTGCATCTTCTTCCGTAACCGCGTTATTAGACTCCGGCAGCCCGGTAAGTTTTATTAAATACAAATTCTTGCCAGAAAGCTTTCAAAGAAATACCGTTCCAACGATTTTTGCGGAATTAATAATAGTCACCTTCGCGTTTTGGGCAATGTAAATGCAACGATCAGTTTAGATAAGCAGAAATGCGACGTTCAATTATGTATTGTTCCAAATGACACTATGCAAGAAAATTTAATGCTCGGACGCGACTTTATGCGAATTGCGAACCTTACATTAGCATGTCGCGAAGCCCAAGAAATAATGAATATCGAAATTATTTATTCGATACTCGTCGAATAAAGATACCTTTTTTATTCGAACCTTCGAATAACGAATAAAGATGGAGTATCTTTTATTCGAATTGTTATTTAAATAATTTTTTATCTAATGTTGCAGGGAGAAGCGGACAGCGAAACTCGAGAACCGTCGTGTCATCGCCGAGGAGTGGGCCGCACATTGTCGGCTATATCGGTGTGAGACCGTTGGTGAGTGCCTAAGAAGTGCTTTTCTGCCTTCCTGTCGTCAGCGGTGGCTGGAATCGAAGTTTCGACTTCCTCCTGCTCCCAGAACCTGGTGAGAAACTCTATTAATTCGCGGTCTATATTGCAGTGATGGACCGGAACCTCCGCCCTGCTCGATGACCCGTCGCCGTTCCCCGAGTCGATGCCTCCGGTGAGGATCCAACCTAGAGCCGTTTCCTGCGCTACAGGAGTGTGTGGGCGGCCCTCGTCTGACCCCCTCTCGGAGGATGATGTTGTAGGAGTCCGCTCCTATCAGGATGTAGTAAAACTACGGATCACAATAAGAACGATTGTGTAATGAAATTTTACAATAAAAAATAATTATTTTCATTCTACGCATTATCCGTTTATTTATTGCCTATGTCACTGACGTTTCTTCCGTAATTCACGAGCAAATGTTCTATTTAGGCAGAGAGGAATGAGAGTGCTCACGCCCGGGATTTTAGTGTCCGCGGTATAGTGCTGCCCCCTAGTCTAATTTTTAGCCTGGACCAGAACTTGCATCATGTTACCTGCATCATTAGCAGCGGATTCCAAATAATGCCAGAGTGGATGCTACTTCTATGTTAAAAGAGGCTCTCCTCCAGGCTCTGATCCAGCCTAAAAGATGATGCAGGTTCTAATACAGGCTAAAAAGATGATACGTTCTGGCCCACGCTAAAAAGTTCCAGGCTAAAAAGATGATTCAGAAAAGTGGGGACACTAAAACCCCGAGCGTGGGCACTCTCATTTCCTCTCTGGTGATAGGATGAGGGAAATGCAATAACCAAAAATGTTATCTTAACTGTAAGTCCTTTTATCAGTGTTGTGAATAGTTATTTAATTATCTAAGCCCCCGTCTGTTTTAATGGGATTATTATTCATATGGCAATATTAGGATATACAATTTCATATATAATTAGTCATAGGCCAATATGATTTGACCAATTGCGGAATAATAGACGTAAGAGTAATATTATTAGTCGATAAGCTTTCCGGCTATATTGTAATATTAAGGTATTGTTGGTACCTGAATATGTCAAGGAGGCACAATTCCTGTTAAGTTCTATCATTATTATGTTTCACTCTATGTATGCCCGCTGATAGGCCAGTTCCGGCCTAAAGCGTAAATAATTAAAAAAAAAAAAACGGATGAACCGTCGGTAAATTTGGCTAGTAGTTTGAGCGTTTGGCCGCTTCATATTTTGGCGCAATACGGACGTTTGAAAGGAGCAGATGATTCCTACCGGAATTTATATTGTGTCTTATGGGGAAAGCGGCAAGAAGTATTTGCGCTTGAATGAAAATAATATTTCAATCCCTTTCCGATGAAATTTCTTAATTTTTAACGGTTCAAATCAAAGCTGTAAAAATGCATTTTACGGTAGGTGAATCGCAATTTCGAAACAATTAAGATAACATGCTGGAAATCTAATAATAACGGCTGATTGCATCGACGTCCAATTGTTGTAATGGAAGGGTTTCGAAAAAGTTGTCGAATGTTTCAGGGCATAACTAATTTTTTATAACATTCTAGAAATCGAAAAGTAGCGACTGTTTGGCCCAAAGGATACTTTCGGTGAGCTGATTTAACTCGTGATTATCGAGGAATGAAATACAATAGTTTAAATGAAATACAATAATAGGCATACTATTGTGGAAGTACTGTTACTGTTCCTCTACTGTTACTGTACTCTCACTATGACTAGCATAACATTTTTAAGTAGTCTGTCCAGGTTTCTCTAAGATCGCATTTCGCGACACAGGCAAGGGTGGTTTTTGTGTCGGCGCGACGCGATGGGTCCGCGTCGTTCAAACGCCGATTGATAACGTAACAATGACATTCGGTGTATTTGCAGGTGAGAACCGAGTTTCTCGGTCTCGCGGGAATCGTAACCACCAGGTGTATCCGTGGATTGTACACGCGCCGGCGTACGACGATGTCCTGACGTAACGACGTTACGTCAGAACGTGGTTCCGGCACGCAAGAGGGATAGTACGCGTGGGTGTGTTGGCAAAGGACGAGGAAGAGAGGAGCAGAGGGTGCCGAAGAGAGGGTAGAACGTCAATAGGAGAATCTTTTACGCTCAAGGTGGGAGAATCGGTGGAAAAGAGGGGCGGGCGTAGGGGTTGTTCGCGTACGGAGGTGGGTTGGAATCAGGGCTGTAACAAGGGTTTGCGCCCTAAACCGATCAGCCGCAGTGCCAACAACTGTTGAATGTTAAATGGCTGGTTTTCCCCGCGAGTTACCCAGAAATTCTCCTCCAGAATCGATTTTCGAAACAACCGATCGTGTTTCCTGCCCCGGAGTAGAGCAACAAATGCCTAAACGTTTCGAGGAGGGTGCGCTGGTTCTCGCAACCCGAGTACCACGCAGCTAGGAATCGGTACCTTCCTGAGAGTCGAATGAAATCGAACTCGCTGCCTTTCGTTATGGTCCCATGAAACCTCCCCTTTGCTGGAGGACTTTCCAAATCCCCGGTTCTCGTGCTTTCAGTTCAAGGGGTAGGTTACAACAGCCTGTACACCGTAACGACCCTTGTCCCGTTTTTACGAGGTCGTGGCCTCTTATCAGCCAAGGTTTTCCCTTCGGTTTTCCATCCTCTCGTCCTCTTTACGACTACAGTACTGTCGGGAACGACGGTAACGGTGCGCCGCGCCGCGCCGGGAGGCATAAGTGGTCAGGACAGAGCGCAGGACGTGTTCTATTCCGTTTGCATAGTTCTAGGAGCGCTCAACTCGCGAGTCTCCGGAACCGAATAATTCAATGCGACTGCCACAATTATCACGCTGAAATTTATCGATCGACGATTCCCGAACAACGCATCCTGGCTCTCTCTCTCTCTCTCTCTCTCTCGAATCAACAGCCCCCCCTCCCCAATGTTATTCCGTTAGTCGGAGGAAACGAAGACCTTCGCAGGGAACTTTAGCTAATAGCTTTAGGTATACGGGGCCGAGTCTCCGGAAGACTTAGAAGAGGACACTCGATCGGTCGTTGGAATCTATCGAAAGTTATCGTTCCGAGATGCCTAGTACCGGGCGGTGACAGTAGGTACAGGCTCTTTTGAATATCAATTCCCTGGAAAGCGGAAGCTCTAATCCCCGCTTATGCGACGCCGTCTATCATTGTTCCCATTCTGTTTGAATCGCGTCGCATCGTCTTCGGGTCCGCGGTATGGCGCAGCTCTTCCTGGTGCATCTGGTATCTGGTATTTGCTATCTGTTATCTGGTATCTGGCAGGAGCCGTGGGCTCGCGACTTCCGAGCTTCCGGGCCGGATCAAAACAAGTCCTGTCCATTCAACCAACCCAGAAAGCCTGACACGGTCTAGATAGACGCGTATCTAGATAGCATGTCTGCGTACACCATTGAGCCGTGGGGCCGTGGGGCCGAGGGGGTGGTCTCGAAGTCACGATGCGGCAGGGGTGGCTCCTTCAGCGGGGATAAGCTGTCCTCGTTGCGGGGGCGGCGCTCAGGGCCGTCTCTTTCTCAGGATCCTTGGGGGACGGCGAAATTTCAAAGATCCTCGGGACTATCTCCGATAGACCCTTCCGAATCGATCTTGTACAGAGTTTATCGTTGGAATGTCCCATGCCTCGATATAGAAAAAACTTTGCTGTGATACAAGAGTATCGATGGTTAGGGGAAGCTCCTGAAACGCGGAAGCAGGCTGCGATCGATAGCCGCGGATTTGAACGGGATTGAATTAACGAATGGACGAGAGAGGATCGATCGATGCTGCGGAAAACGATCACCGCGAACCGCAACTGGTGGCTACGACGCGCGACCTCTTCCATTTTCCCTCTCGGAGCTAACCTAACGCCCAAGGCCGGTGTATTTTAAAGTCTGATCGTCGATTATCCGCTAAACTGGATCGTTACGTAAGCGAACACGGCAGGCGACGGTCAACCCTGAAGAGTCAAGACGATCGTCTGATGGCGGAGCATCGACGAGGTAGAAGGGAGGACGCTGCGGAGTCAGCTGGCATCGGTTTGAACGACCGACGCGAACGGTCGCGTTTTGCGCCACTGTTTCAGAACGCTCGACAAATTTTCTCGGGAACCGGGTGCCTTTTTGCATCGTACACCACCAGCTTTTATTGGCCTAGGAAGGGGAAGCGTGGCGCGGGATCAGCGACGTATCATCTGGAGGGGCTGTGACGGGGGTGCTAGCGATGGGATCGATCGGACCACCCTTTTCTCCCGGAAATGTGTCGGTACTGTTTCTCCGAAAACACGATCAACACCGGAGATCCGTTGAATATCGTCCATCCCCGAATTTTTTCAAGTCGTTCAATCCCTTAGCCATGACGGCAAAAATCGATATAACAGAGAGATTAACGATCACCATCCCAAGTTTCGAATGCGATTGTTTTGTGGCGGCTACCTCCTACGCACGCACGAACATCGGCGAGGAGAAACAACATTGAAACATAATTGAAACTGTGGTGGGGGTCGAGTGGTTGGTCTCGTTCCCTTGCCGTTACAGTGATTTCTCTATATATGTCGCGAAGGCCTGGACGATAAACGTCGCGGAATTATCCCCACCATCGCAGGCTGTACCCCGTGAGGGGTCGGACGCCGAGGAGTGTAAACATAACACGGCGCTGACAACTCCCGCGTTGTTGACATATATCGAGAATTCACTGTGTATCGTTAAGTTTTTCTAGGAGCTCGGAATCTAACGGGTGATTTGTTTGAAAGAAGGGTGAACCGGCGATCGGTTCGAATCCATCGCCGTTTCGCGTTCGCAGCGTGTCGGTGGGGGCTGGGGCGGCAGCGGGAGGGGTTGGTTCCGGTGGTAGGGGGCGGGGTTGATGGTGGGGTTGGCGCTAGGGGTGGATAAGGCGGATAGAGAAGGAACGAGAGAGGCGAGACAGCGTAACCTCGCGGCACCCGTGTGTGTCGCACTAAAATGTGACTCTGTCCAGCAGCACCGGGAGCCGTGTGTGTCGAGCGAACGAGCGAGGGAGCGTGCGCGTGCGCGCCAGAGAGAGAGAGAAAGAGAGAGTGGGAGAGAGAAAGAGAATCGTGTGTGTCGGAATTTTCGTTAGTTTCGAACGTGGCTACAAGCTGGTCCGGGCGCGTAGAACGACGGTGAAACGAAAGGCTGAGGAACAAAAGGCGAGACAGCCGGCTTGGAGTGTCTGAAGAAGAAGAAGAAGAAGCAGAAGAAAGAAAGGAAAAGAAGGAAGAAGCTTTGGCCTGGGAGCCGGGGAGCTAGAGGGGCGCGGACAGCGGGCAGCGGACAGCGAATCGTGGAAACGCGACCAGGTTACAGAGTGAAACGGCCAGCTCGTGAACGGGCTGCGTACTACCCTAACCGGTAGTCGGGGACTGTCGTCGTTGCAGCCTAATCAGCTTCCAGGGACGCCTAGCCAGCCAGCCAGAACCCGCTGGATAACGGAGGATTATACACTGTACCTCGGGCGCAGAGAGCGCGGAGACCAGCGTTGAGATGTCATGCGAATCTAGAATTTAATTGGGAGACACCTACGGTGGATATAGGTGGGCTAATCCCGGTGCATGCGTTGTTCTGTGTCCCCCGTCGCCGTCGTCGTCGTCGTCGTCATCATCATCCTCTGCCAGGGAGGAGGACGAGCCTGGTCGGCTCGATGACCGGCCGGGAGTAGTTTAGTAACGTTTCGCACCGTGAACTGTGATTCTTTGTGGGAGCCGGGATACGGAGGAGGACCCGCGAGAACGTCACCGGCCGTTAAACAGGTAAGTTCTCTCGTTGCCATCTTACCTCGGGGCTGAGGCTTCTCACGGTCGTCCGGGGCCATAGTACTTTCACCGGCGCGGCGATCCCCTGTTTGTGTATCGATGTTTCGGAGGGAACGTATCGTCCGGAATTCTCTGGACAAATACAGTCTATTCCATGCTAATCGAAGCACCGTTACTCAACGTACAAATATTATCAATCTTTACAAAATGTCCACGAGACGGTTTCAGCGAGAGTTAAACGAAAAAGTTGAATAAATCCGTTCGTACAAGTTTGGTCGATGTATACGTCGAGTTGGAAACGGTTTGCAGGCCGAGTCAATCGAGTGTGCATAATCTGCGAGCCACTCCGACGAACGAGAACGGAGTCTGAATTTCATTGAAACCTGTTCGTATTATTATTAATCGTTAGAACACGCTGGGTGTCTATATTCTTCTGGATAAATGTTCAGTGTTTGACCTACGACGATTCATGATTCCCCGGATCCTCTCTTAAAATTCTTTCTCTGAAGCAGCGGGATCCACAAAGATTTTCGCCAGCTGACTTCGCAGTTGCTAGTCGAAGGTTCTCATCTCCGTTAAACTGGAACGTTCCCTCGGTTGATAGAGATTCAGAGATAGAACGACATCAGACCACGTTGGATTAGATGGTCCGATCGTTTCGATCGTCGTTTGTCTCGATTGTTCGTTCACGCTCCTCTGAGAAGAGGATATACGTCGGGGTAAGAAGTTGCCCGGAGTAAAATGAATTCCGGGGCTGTGAAATAAGGCTAGCCGTAAAAAGGTCCGAAGCTAGACTGCCGGAGAGATTGCCGTTGCCAGGTAGATTGTGAAAAATTGTAATAGAGGTTTCACTTCTCGCCGCCCTTTCTGCGAATTGGTTCTCTCCCTTTAAGCGAATTCGGCGAGATGAAAGCCGCGCTCTACTTCTCCGACGCCCCAGTCGTCGTCGCCGTCGCTTGAAAATCCATTTCGCGAGACTGTCGTACTCGTTGGATGGCCATTTTAAGCGAAACGCGAAACGGAACACCGGAGATTGTCTCTGCTATTATTGTTTTCCAAGCGAGTCGGCTCGCTCTTCCGTCGCTGCCATTCCTCCGACGATGCTGAACGTCCGAACGTCTTCTTTTCTCAGAGAACCGAACGCGAATGCGTCTCTACGCGTAAATAGCTGTTCGCAGATGCTGTTGTAAAAAATATATAAAGTCGTACCATACGCCGAAAATATTTCATTTTCAAGACGTGCTCTGATTAAGCATATTTTGCTTCTCCCAGCGAAGACTATATACCAGAAAAATGTCTGGAGTCGATTGAATGCAATAAAAATGTCAACACTGAAAACTGAAATACATAAAATACGATAGTTTTCATATTCCGAGAAGGACAACGTTCGTCGAAGAAAATCGATCTTCTCAACCGTAAAAATCCCCTATAATGTGGTTGTCCAGGGGGCAAGGTGGCAAATCCGAAACCATTTGGAGCCCGAGGCTTCTTCCCATTATCTCCTCCGCCTTTTCCGGGGAAAATTTTCAGCCCCCGTTGCAATATGTCCGGCGTAACCTCGCAACGCGTAATAGCTGTTGCGGGAGTGATTTATGTCGGCCAGCATGGTCGCGTGAAACCGTTGTTCCACCATTCCATGGTCGACCGGTTTCCGATCTCGGTCGAGTCCGTGCAAATTGCTCGGCCCTGGCTCGTGAGTCTTCTCCAGCTGTCGAGGACTCGAGAAAATCCACACGAAGACAAAAACTGTTTGTCAGAGAACCGTCCGCGAGGAATGTTTCTTTCTCTCTGTTCGAAATCAGGATTTATCCGGTTTCGAGGTTTTCGATCGACTCGAAACGGGCGAAAGGATTAACGAACAACGTCCGATCGTTGGCGACTTGTTCTACTTGGAAGCAGTAGTAGGCTTTTCTTTGATAATCTTTTGAAATTGCTTATTTTGTAGTTTCGCGTGAACACGTTATCGTTAATTATTTGTTCTACATAATCACGTATAACGTGAAGAAAAGAACAGCGTCCGATAGATATTCCTATCAGAATTTCTACGATAGAAAATCGTAAGACCGTCTGACCAGTGGTGTCTTGTTCCACTCGCGTTTCACGTCATAAATTGTATAATCTACAGTATAGAAATCAGATTCCACGCTGTGAAGCTATGTTATAGCGTCGCGAATATTCCGAATTATCGGAATCTTGACTGCGACGTGGATTGTCTTGGAAAATTCTACTCGCGACCGGTAAACAGAGCATCTGTGACGTAAGACACAGCTCTAAACGAAGTCGGATCTCTCGAAGGCGGATGGGTTGATTCGATTAGACCGTCGATCCGAGCGATTCCCGACTAGCGACTCCTGACAGTGACATTAAATGGCCTACGAGCATCGAGGCCGCGCATCGTATCGTATTTCCGTGACCGATCGACCAAACGGTTCAGATACTCGTCGTAAACACGAAGGAAAGGCCGTTCGGAACGCGACGATCGCATACAGACACGATAAAACCTGTCCGGGACACGCGACAATCGCAATATTTCCCTCGGATCCACGCTATCCGAAGCGTTACGATTTTCTCGTCCCCTCGTTTCCTCGAGATTTACGCTTGTTCTCCTCTTCTTTCTACAGCCCCTGGCCAACAAATTAGGAGCACTCACGATGCCCCATATTCTTTGTTGCTAATCAAATTTCGAGACCGGAATTTTATATTTAACTCTTAGCACTCGAATGACGTCTGTAAGGCGTCACTAAAAATTGCTATATCATTATTCAAAATATTTTTTACATTATTATACTTGTTTGCAAAGAAATGGCCAAGAATTTGGATGGACACATTTTCGTTGGTTTTATAATAACCCTGGCCAACAAATTAGGAGCATTCACGATGTCCAATTTTCTTTGTTGCTAATCAAATTTTGTGACCGGAATTTTATATTTAACTCTTAGCACTCGAATGACGTCTGTAAGGCGTCACTAAAAATTGCTATATCATTATTCAAAATATTTTTTACATTATTAAATTTATTTGCAAAGAAGTGGCCAAGAATTTGGAAGGACACATTTTCGTTGGTTTTATAATAACCCTGGCCAACAAATTAGGAGCATTCACGATGGCCAATATTCTTTGTTGCTAATCAAATTTTGTGACCGGAATTTTATATTTAACTCTTAGCACTCGAATGACGTCTGTAAGGCGTCACTAAAAATCGCTATATCATTATTCAAAATATTTTTTACATTATTAAATTTGTTTGCAAAGAAATGGCTAAGAATTTGGATGGACACATTTTCGTTGGTTTTATAATAACCCTGGCCAACAAATTAGGAGCATTCACGATGCCCAATATTCTTTGTTGTTAATCAAATTTCGAGACCGGAATTTTATATTTAACTCTTAGCACTCGAATGACGTCTGTAAGGCGTCATTAAAAATTGCTATATCATTATTCAAAATATTTTTTACATTATTAAATTTGTTTGCAAAGAAATGGCTAAGAATTTGGATGGACACATTTTCGTTGGTTTTATAATAACCCTGGCCAACAAATTAGGAGCATTCACGATGCCCAATATTCTTTGTTGTTAATCAAATTTCGAGACCGGAATTTTATATTTAACTCTTAGCACTCGAATGACGTCTGTAAGGCGTCACTAAAAATCGCTATATCATTATTCAAAATATTTTTTACATTATTAAATTTATTTGCAAAGAAATGGCCAAGAATGTGGATGGACACATTTTCGTTGGTTTTATAATAACCCTGGCCAACAAATTAGGAGCATTCACGATGGCCAATATTCTTTGTTGCTAATCAAATTTCGAGACCGGAATTTTATATTTAACTCTTAGCACTCGAATGACGTCTGTAAGGCGTCACTAAAAATCGCTATATCATTATTCAAAATATTTTTTACATTATTAAATTTGTTTGCAAAGAAATGGCTAAGAATTTGGATGGACACATTTTCGTTGGTTTTATAATAACCCTGGCCAACAAATTAGGAGCACTCACGATGCCCCATATTCTTTGTTGCTAATCAAATTTCGAGACCGGAATTTTATATTTAACTCTTAGCACTCGAATGACGTCTGTAAGGCGTCACTAAAAATTGCTATATCATTATTCAAAATATTTTTCACATTATTAAATTTGTTTGTAAAGAAATGGCTAAAAATGTGAATAGATACATTTTCGTTATTTTTATAAAGTAATGTAGAATAGGCATATTTGGTGCCCCGTAAACCTAGTGTTAACAATGATTGTAGATATCACATTTCAGATTGCAACTAAAATTTATGGAAAAATTTATAATCCCAAGTATTCACGCCAATTTAATAAACTACTAAACATTTCAGTATTGTACGAGTAAATTCCACCATTTTCATATGTATAACATGAAAAAAGAATATATCGAAGAGCAATATTCTAGGTTAGAAGAAATGTTTCGTTTTGGAGTTAAAATGGCTTCGAGTGCAAAGGGTTAAGTCGTAACCACAAACGTCGAAGTATTGTCACTTTCCTGAAGGAAATATGAAGCTGCTTTCTCGTTTCCGTATTTTACCAATTTGTCCAAATTGAATCGTAAAAATATTTATATGATCGTCAAACCAGGGAATCTTTGGATATTATGTTCCGAATATGTTACTCGATTAGAACGTTCACGTAGATATTTCACTGTCAAAAGCTCTTTTGCGCTTGTCCCTTCGAACCGTTCTGAACAACCATTCGAAAATGACTGACTTCAAATCGCTGATTTTTTAAAATCGCGATATATCGCTTTTGGGAAGAGGAACTTTGATTTCCACGCGCGAATCGGTCAAAGATTCCGGCGCTGGTACGTACACAGTCATTTCTCGATATAAGTCGCAAATACTTGGCTGATAAAAGTCGCAGAACTATCCCCAGTACCACGGGGTATACCTTGTGACGGGCCTCGAACATCAAGAGGCCTCGGACGAGGAGGAGGAGGACGTTCACGTGGATGAAAGAATAATATTATTTCCTGGACGATATATGTCGCTGGCAAGACCCGTGTTGTTGACAAGTATCGAGAAAACAGTGTATCTTGCTTTCCGTTCCCGAATGGGGTGTTTGTCGATCGTCGGAAAAGATCGCGCACGTTTCTCCCGAACTCGGCCGGTCGAAGGCCTGCGGGTCCGGTAGGAAATCACCGGGACTGATTAATGAGAGGCGATTAATCGGATCCGGTCGATTCAGTTTGAAAACGTGAGGGTCGATCATCGCGCGTCCCATGCCGAGCGACAGGATGGTTGCGTATTTATGGAAAAAAAAAACGATCGAGATTCACGTCGATACGCGCGTTATGGATCCCCGAGCGTTTTCTCGTTAAACATCCTACCGTGTCGCCCCCGGTACACTGCCAGCCAAAACTATTTCGCCGGATTATCCGGGGATTATCGTCGTTTCATAACCACCGAGAGTCAGCGTCGTTTCGATAATAAATAAATCGCTCCTCGAAGCGAAAATCTGTTTCCAGGCAGCAATCGTTTTCCAAAACGGGAATTTTCCAACAATAATTATTGCTGTACCTACCGGTGTTAAAGTATTCGGAACTTGTTGAGTCAAATCATGCAGGGAGAATCGCATTCTAAACGCACTCGAAGTCCAAACCTCCTCGAACCTCGAACCAGCCATGGGTCAACGATCCCACGCATGATCTTCGTCTCGGACCAGATCCTACAGGGTGACTCACACTTTAACACTTTGACCGCCAAACTAGAAACCTCAAAAATTCCATAAAATGAAAGTAAGTTTTTTAATGAAATAAAAATTGAAAGAAATCAAATGTGTGATATTGACTAGTCCTTCAACTTTCTTGAATTTTACGGATCCTAATCAAATTTGGTGCAATGAATATATTAACGTAAAAATTCATTTCGAAACCAGGACAAATAATTCAGTCACCCACATATGGGTGACATGGCAGTCAACGTGTTAAACGTGCCCCGAGTCGAGGATCGAAGATCTGCAGGACGAATGGTGCTCGATGTCGGGATCATGGATGTTGAGCCGCGACTCTGTGCCATTACCGAGATGATCAGCCCCGGCGAACCATCCTGAACGGTGAAAAGGGCCCCGCAGTCGCCGCAAAGACGGCTTCTTCCTCCTTTGTGAGTTAGGTTCGCGGACCGTTCGTTTCCCTTTGTCCCCGTATACTTTTGGCTGGTAGTGTATGCGGTGATTGTGCCGGCTGCCCGCCGCGCCATTTATATTCATGCCGAGCCGAGCCGAGCAGAGCAGAGCAGAGCACAGGGACGTTTCGCTATTTTCCCGGCACTTTTTTTTGCTCTCCATCCTATCAAACACTGGCCCGATTATATTACGAAGGAGACATCGTCCTCGCTGACCTTTCGCCTCCCGTAGTTCGAGCGACGTACACAGCGCACTGGAAACCTGTTCGCAGCCGTTAATTATTTCAAGCTTTAAGGCGACGGTATGGCGGGTCGTTGAATTTGTTCAATGTATTAAATTTGAAAAATTGATGTTTGCCCGCAAAAAGCCGCTTTCCAACGCGACGCCGCGCCGTGTCGGTTGAACCGTTGTCCCGGAGGAGGGTTTCGAGTGGCTCGAAAATGGCCCCGCTTCGAATTCGATGATCGACTGAAAAATTCAACGCGAGAGACAAACCGAGGCCGACGCGACGTGCGTCAGGTGCCGTTTTCGATCCCGCGCGGACGGTTGCCGTTAATTAATTCGCTTAACGAGCACGATTTGGACGCCGAGCCGCGACGCAGCCTCGTTAGAACTTTGGAATCTAGCAAAAAGCTCGACCAGACCGTGGCTCCGTAACGAGACCATCAATTCCACCGGTCTCTGGACCATTCTCACCCCCCCCCCCTCATCCCCTCACGTACTTTGTGCACTCTCGTTCGAAAGGAGGGCAGAGCATGTGACGTCACCGAAAGGGTCCTCGAGATTTTTGTGAAACGCCAGGCTCGTATGTTGATTCTTCCAAAGGACCATCGAACGTCGACTAAGTGTCACCGATAGGGATGGGATCAAGTTCAATGTGTACTTACGCATTCCAGTTAACCGCTTGCACTACTATTTATTTTGTGATTATAATGATTAGAAATTCGTCAATGTTCAGAATGTCATAGAAAAAAGAAAAGATTTTTAAAAAAGTTTATATTTATTTGTTGCCTATGTTTCCTCCAAAGGATATACAGGGTGTCCCACGTAACACTTTTCACGATTTTTCAAGTACTTGCGGTAATCTGACAAACAAATGTTTTCAATAAAAGTTGATTAGTTTTCGATTGGCTATACATTACAATAAAAAAAGTTCGAAAACATTTTTTTTAGTATTGTCAAGGTCACCTCATTTTTTTTTGACTTAACGTTAAGTTTGTACTTAACAGTGTTATAGCCCGTATCAAGACGCATTCAACGACCTAGCATACTATGACCGTCGGATGACCTTGAAGGCAAAGAAATGAAAAATTGTGAAAAGTGTTATGTGGCACACCCTGTGTATCAACTACAACAGCATAGAATTTTATTTCGGTTTAAAGGAAATTAATAACATACATATTTATTAGACTCTAACATACATATTTATTAATAATAAAATTACTACACTACAATTCAACACAATTCCTACATTATCAAATGTCTTTGTGTTCAACACGTTGAACGCTACGGTGGTCACCGGTGACCGGTACCATTGTCACTAACAATTGTTCTTAACACGTTCACGGACAGTAAAAATTTCAGTGAGCTGTAAAAATAGACAGGCAATTTTTCTTGAAACTAGTTGTACTATCCGAAATCTGATTAGACATAAACAATAATAATATGCTATCTGTCATTAGTAATGACAGTTGGTCATTACTTTGAAATGTATAATTATTACAAAAACTTAAGGTTGTACAAAATTAAATGAATAAAAATTGGCTTTAAAATTTTGATGCTATGGCATTCATGTCATTTTGCATCACTATGAAAATGAATGATATAGCATTCACGTCCGCGAACGTGTTAAGGGCCAAGAGTCACTTGCATAAAACTCATTTGCATCAAAACTCTGCACATCATCAATTTTTGACCTACTTTTAACACTTATATTACTAAATACAGTGAATTCTCGATATTTGTCAACAACACGGGTCTTGCCAGGCCTCTCGTGCTTCATAGCCCTTCACGGAGTATACCGCATGGTAGCGGGGATAATTCCGCGACGTTTATCATCCAGGCCTTGGCGACATATATAGAGAAATCACTGTATCTGCATAATCTGGTCAGCTCATGATCAGCGCGCGCTGCATTGAACCTTCCTCTTTCGAAAGAGCACTTTCCCAGCGAAAAATATTCTCATATGTATAAGGACGAAAAGTTGAGGCACGTAAAATCATTTTTCGCCTAATTTTGTCGGTAACGTAGTCACTCTACCTTATCGCGAATCTACGGAACCTTGGCCCTTAACCCCTTGCACTACGATTTTACGGTTTCAGTGATTAAAACTTTTTAGTAATTCGTAATTTCCTAAAAAAAAAAAAGGAGAAAAATTATACCTATTGTATGCCTATGTGTTCTTCAATAGCTGTACACTAACAAACGCCAAAATAGAATTTGATTTCGGTTTAAAGGAAATTAATAACATACATATTTATTAGACTCTGTTCAGAATCTTCATCACGAGTATGACTCGATATTGTAGGGCAAGGGGTTAGCCCTTTACACTCGAAGCTATTTTAACTTCAAAACGAAACATTTCTTCCGACCTAGAATATTTCCCTTCTATACATTTGCTTTTCATGTTATAAATACGAAAATGGTGCAATTTACTCGTACAATACTAAAATGTTTAGTAATTTATTAAATACAAACAAATTTAATAATGTAAAAAATATTTTGAACAATGGTACAGCAATTTTTAGTGGCGCCTTACAGTCGCCATTCGAGTGCTAAGGGTTAATATCGATAACCAAGTTTCATTCCACACGGTTCGATTGCTACTCAATAACTATTCCCAGGTAAATTCTAATTTCCTTGTAATGCACTTGGTCCCGTCTCAAGCCACATACTGTTGTACGTTCTCGCGCAATAAGCAAGCAAACAAACAGGCAAACAGACGAGCGAGTGAGCGAGCAAGCAAACAAGCTAGTTGGTCGGATGTTTAATTCGGCCTCTCGCGGTAGAAGAGGCGTGCGGGGGTAGTCAGACGCATGAATTCGTACTTGACCCGGTTCCACGCTGGTTTTTCAAGAAGGGAAACCAAGGAACGTTGTTAACTCCGCGGTCTGGCTAGCAAGAATTCACAGAGGACCGCGTTCAATTGATTCTAATTTTTATTTTTCGGCAGGATTGGCGAACGCGTTGCGTCGCGTCGCGTCGAGCCTGCCAGCGCAAAATCTGCTCGCACGATCGATCTCGATCGATTTTCGCCTCGTTCGACACGCCGCTGTAGCCCTTATGCTCTCTTGTCCGACTAACGACGTGCCTTATCTCCTCGTGGCTCCGGGTCCGACCGTATCGGCGGCGTGTCTTATCTCCTAGACTCATTCTCCGATAAACGCTGCACTCCAACCTTTTAATTAACCGCCGCGTCGTTTCGTCCGAGGCTCAAAGTTCCGCGTAGCTTCGTTTCGAAAACGCTTAGCCGGTTCGAATTTTAATTCAAAACAAATATTATTCCAACCATGCGTAACGTTTCGCGTCTGACCAACCGTGTACCGCATCACTTCTAACAAACTCTGATATTCCTTTGTTCAGCAGAATGTGCAACCCCTAGTCTACTTAAATTCAGAGCACGTCTGATCAGTGGTAGCCGAATTTACTTAATTAATCCTCGTCCACTTATCGGTTCCAAGTTCCTGAAATCGAGACCACTCTGTCCGACCAGTGGTAGACCCGATCTACTTATTCGAACACGATTCTCCCCTGTGGAATTATCGAAGAAATTTTTCGAATGAGAAAGTTAACCGAGAATTTCAATGCGTTAAACAATTTGCGTGGAAACATTGGTTTCAGAAATGATCGTCTTTGAGCTCCTGTAACTTTGTGTAGTAAAGGGCGCAGCCTACCTCTGCATGATGTTCCGCGAACAAGGGATCTTTTCCGACAAGTCCGGGCCTGTGACACGGTATGAAAACGACTTGCTCATTCGGCGCTTATCAGTGTCGTTATCGCGGATCGTTTATCACCGGTCCGTGCCGAGTTCGCGTTAATTGCCCGGCCTCACGGGTTCGCGCAATTATCCGAGCTCGTTGCAAAACATTTCTGCCCGGCCGCTCGTTGCGCCGGCACACGAGAGCGCAACTCCTTTCCGGCTCCTCGGATTCGTTGGGATCGCGCGTTGTTAATTAATTCCTGTCCCCGTCGAAACACGCCAAACAGATTCGAACGCATTCTCGGTGGTTTCGTCGGGGCTATTCAATAACATGGAACACGAAGAAATCTATCGATTCTCGTTCGTTCGAGAATTTCACGACTGGCCGTTTTTCAATTTGGAATTAGTTTCGCGATTGTCCAGGCGCTCTGCTCCGGGCAATCTCTTTTCATGGGCCGGTTTTATTTATCGGAGCGGACTCGCGTAGGTTTCGCGCGGTAACGGGAGGCAGTTTGTCTCGCAGTTTAAAAAGTAATTCCCTGGGAGGACAATATTCTCAGCGGTCTACGCACTCCGAAGCCAATACCGAAGAAGTATCGTGTCTCCTCTCTGAGGAAACTTTCCTCAAAAATTGAATATAACTTGCATCTGAAAGGATGGCCCCATTAAAACGCAGTTACGACTTCGCTATACTTTAGAGTTTGAACGAGTTCGCCGTGGCCGCCACTAAGAGAATGAGGTGAAGGGGGTCGGGGACCAGCTGATGTCACCTTCATGTTTTAATCGCCTCGACGAAACCATCGATCGAATGCCAATCGACTTTTCGTTGTTCTCGGTACCGAGGGCGGACCGTGCGAAAGTTTACTCTTTTTCCGATACGTCTGGTCTCCTTGAAAAACAACGCCTCCGTCGTTCGTGCTGCAAACCACCTTATAAAAATTCCACTCGGTATCTCTATTTCTCTGGCCTCTTTTTTCCCCAACGAAATCCACCCGTAAATGACTTTACGGTCTACGAAACACCCTCGCCGCCTAATGGCGGCGGTGATTACTTCGAAACTTTCCTCAAACTTCTGATCAATATTTTCAATTTCTTCGCTCGCGGCACGCTTCTCCATAGCAATCGATCTCGCCGGTCTCCTCGTACCGGCGCACAGTGTGACGAATGGCCTTTTTAGCTGGACAAAATTAACTTTCGAATAAACGAAAACTAACTGTGCTACTGTAATCTAAAATTACCATGTATTAAAACCCTTGAATATTGAAACTTAAAATTCTTTTGTTGTATGTTTAGAGAACGTGTAAACTTCACCTGAAAGACGAACGCCTAACCTATAAATGAATGGGCACATTTCCATACGCGTTGGAAATATGTTAAAATGTACTAAGGAGTATTTAAATTTCCTATATACGA
Source organism: Halictus rubicundus (assembly GCF_050948215.1). Lineage (NCBI taxonomy): Eukaryota > Metazoa > Arthropoda > Insecta > Hymenoptera > Halictidae > Halictus > Halictus rubicundus. The sequence continues at coordinate 2,499,322 of NC_135159.1, read as the reverse complement.
TGGATATAACATCTGAAAACATGTATTTTCACTTTAGTAATTCCAAATTATCGATAACATTACTCTATTTTTGTGAATTAAGTGTCAAAGACGGTACTTATTTTTCAACAGAAACGCCCATGTTACTACTCTTCGTTAATGAATTAGTATATGCCCCACGTCGCCCCACGCGATGATTTTTACATATAATGAAGTAGAGATTCTCTACTTTATTTTAATACCAAAATTGGATTGCAGAACGTTGCAGAACTATACTAATTTTTACAATGAAGTTACGTCGTTTTACGTACACGCTGCCGATGCCGATTACCGTCGCCACTTAGCGGTTTCTTTAGTATACTCGTTGAAACCTATGAATTGGTCTCATTCATTGTATATTGAAGGAATAAACAATGATAAGATCCCCGAGTTTTCCTCTCAACTTTCTTCGTATGAAAATTCGTTTCTTCAGTCTCAGAGCGATCAGCGTGCAGTGTACATCTCCCTTGCGTTTTTCTTATATCTTTCAGTTTCGTTATTTTTAATGATGTTGTTGTTTTATTGTTATTGTTATAATTACCGTCATTATTGTTAGTGTTTTATTTGTTACGTTATTACTTTATACGTGAAAACGTTATAGCAAAATCTTCCTTAGATATAATCAGGTACGTTGAATCAAAACATTTCATCCCTTATAAAAATTATGGAAAGTTTAAATAGGAAATACAAATTTTTAGATTAATCTAAACAAATTGGTATAAACAACATAAGTATATAAAGCTGATGTATAAGCTTATACTAAACCAAAGAATAATTCTTTCCCCTTAGAATATGTCTGAATCTCCAAAAAGTAACATTTACTATAATTTTTCCAAAATTACAGTCTTTTTGTCCATAATTAAAAATGACGTCTTCTTTGATAATATCTAGTACTTGTTAAATCATTCTGGGTTACATAGGTCCATTACTAACTTTGTTGTATTTTATATTTAATTATAAATCACTTAAAACATATTGTTTAATTAACAAAAACCAACTAAATGTTGTAAAAAATTAATAATTATACATATTTTATACAACTGTGAACATATTAATCGATAAATATAGAGAAATAGGCGATTTAGAATTTTGTCCAGCTAAAAAGGCCATTCCTCACACTGTGCGGCGCGTTGCTTAACCCGAGGCAGAATGAAAAGTTCTAGGCGCGTGATTCCTTTTTCGAAATCGGCCCGGCCCGACCCGGCCCGCGATGGAGACGCGATTCAGGGCCTGAGAAATTTCGTGTTTCGAAAGGGTTATACACGGCCGTTCGTTATCGGTGAATGGGAAAAGTTTCGCGCGAGATTCCTCGGAGAGCGGAGGCTCTCTCTTCCCCAGTTTTCTTGGGGGTCGTTTCGGGGAGGCTTCCCAGCCGCTGTTTCACCTCGTTGCATTGCGGTAGATCGATGTACCGGAGTTCAGGGTTACGTTGTAAGGCCTCCTCGTCGCCGATGGAATCTGCAGTCGCACGTGCTGCGCGTTGATCGTAGCTCCTGACGCACAGTGTGCGAAAAACTCTATTCCTTGAGGTATCTCAAAATGAACAAATCTCAACCCTCCGTTCTTTCTTTCCCATCAGTGCTTTCAAACGTTTGACGTTCCAACGATTCACTATATTAAAATAAAGACTTCAATGCTCAATTGGATTCCTCAACATTTTTCATTTCTCGAGAAATGAGAAATAAGACTATATTTCTCGATAATTCTCGAGAATTTTTAATAAAATAAAGAAATATTAGGAAACTTTTACCAAATTTTTATAAAGTGAAACATTACGCTTTTGTTTTGAAATGACTTCTTAAGAACCATAATGTGTCTAATGTAGAATCAGACAATCTACTTCTTTTTTTTTTGTAACAAAATCTGTAGCCGTAGAAACATTTCTTTCGTTTTGTGTGGATGTTGGCTTTATCGTATACAGAACATCCAAAAGTTGCTGAAGATTGGGTGTCCTTTTTCCAGTGGACTCAAAAATTTGGAATTCCGTTGTTAGAGTCCGGAATTTATTTTCTTCTGCCGCTAAACTCTTGACGCTAAATTCTTGAAGACTGTCTGCAATTTCTAATTCTAACTGTTTTTCCAGTGATAGTTCCTCATTCTGAGAATCTGAAAGTTTTTCACTATTTTCATAAGAATCATTGTCATATTTTCCAAAAAGTCTGCTTAGAATTTGTTTGGCCATTTTATACATGTCTGCCTTGGATGTTAAACAAAAAAATGTATCTTCTGAATCTTTTTGCAGATATTCTGGATTATGCAGATATTTTATAAGGGATACAACAATCTTGTCTCTTCTTTTAGGTATTTCTTCTGTAATAACAACAAGACACTCATTACTCAATTCAGTATTCAGTTTTTCTAAAGTTTTAAATAAGAATTTCAGAGAATTTAAGAATTTATGTTATAAAATAAATGAGATTCCTAAGAATTTTCCTAGATTTAAATTTCTCGAGAAGCACTGGAATTTCTCGAGAAATCAGAAACAATCAATTATAAATTTCTTGAGCAATTCTCCAGAAAGAATTCTCGAGAGGGAACACTACAAACGGCCCAGTGTGCAGACGGAGGGTTAGTACGTATGGTTAATCGAACGTTTCGGTCAACTTCGAAATTTCTCGCAAGACTATACCGTTGGGAATTTCAGTAGTAATCGAAGTTGGAACGCTGTTCCACGGAAGTTCGAAGTGTTTTCTTCGGTTAAAGCTCGGAACTGGGATTCGTTAAACGACGGGGCGAGAAGAAAAATGATCGATGTCGTTGGAATTCAATTAAATCGGTCGGAGGAAGCCCGTTCGCGTTCGTGCTCGTGTCAGAAACAGCTGAACGTGCCCGTGAATTTATTCCACGGCGAGAATGGCTTGCATGCTGGTCGCTTGGCATCCGGCCAACCCTCTTTCACGGGTCGACCTTCGTTCCACGGCATGGAGAACGGAAAACGAGCTGCAGACAGCCCCGAAAAATCATGCGCGACCGGTGTGTGTTCCGTGTCCGCGCGAATCTTAGCAGTTTCCGGCTGTGCAGTCGCCGTGAAATATTCACGGGACAAAAGGCTAAAAATAGCGATCGTGGGAGGATTAATTCGCAGCAATCCCGAGAGCAATCGAAAGTGTTTGCCTCGTATTAATAGATACGGAATTTATTTATCGCCTCCCGGGGACAGTCTCGTGCTGAAACACCGCCGGATTGCAGGTTGTCTCGGGGCCGGGGGTGGTACGAGCGGGCATGAGGCGAGTCTACGAGGGTGGTCTGAAAAGTTTCCGACCTAACAAAGATATAAGGCATTTTTTCCTCAAAATTATTTTGATTTCTCTACATAGTCTCCTTGCAAGTCTATACACTTCTCCCAGCGATGCTCCCATCTCTCCAGCCCGTCCAAATGGTACTTGCCGTCTTTCTCTGCAAAATAGCTAATTACAAAGGTGATGGCTTCCTCATTTGATGAAAATCTCTGTCCTCCGAGTGCAACTTTTAACTTGGGGAACAAAAAGAAGTCGCTTGGAGCTAGATCTGGTGAGTAAGGTGGGTGATCAAGCAATTCAAACCGTAATTCGTGGATTTTTGCCATGGCAATCGTTGAGGTGTGAGACGGCGCATTGTCTTGGTGGAACAAGATTTTTTTTCTGCAAATGTGGCCGTTTTTCCGCAATTTCTGCCTTCAGCCTGTCAAGTAATGATGGGTAGTATGCTCCTGTAATGGTTTACCCTTTTTTCAAGATAATCAATAAAGATAACTCCACGACTGTCCCTGAAAACAGTCGCCATCACTTTCCCAGCCGAAGGAACAGCCTTTGCCTTTTTTGGTGCCGATTCCCCATAAGCAGTCCACTGTTTTGACTGCATTTTTGATTCGGGAGTGTAATGGTGTATCCAAGTTTCATCAACAGTAATTAGCCGGCGCCAAAACTCTGATTTATTGCGCCTAAATTACGCCAAAAGAGCGATCGAAATGTTCATTCGAACACGTTTCTGATCCAACGCGAGCAAACGCGGCACCCAACGCGCAGACAGCTTTCTCATGCCTAAATCTTCATTCAATATGTGACAAACACGTTCTTTGGATATATTCATGGCCTCTTCTATCTCTCTAACTTTAATTCGACGGTTGTCCAGCACCATTTGGTGAATTTTAGCGATGTTATCGTCACTGGTTGCAGTTTTTGGGCGTCCCGAAGGTTCATCGTCACCCAAGCTGGTACGGCCACGTTTAAATTCAGCTGCCGAAAATTTCACGGTGGTAAACGATGGTGCAGAGTTCCCGTATACAGCGTCTAACTCTTCTTTGATTTGCGTAGGCGTATTGCCTTTCAAAAATAAATATTTAATCACAGCTCGATACTCGAGTTTTTCCATTTTCACAAAAACACTCACAGCAACTTACTCAAACGACTGTTAAACAATAACTGAGCGTCCGAAATGGCTGAAATTTTGGTGAGTACCTGTCAAAGCACGCACAAACACGCTCCAGTACTTTCGTCGACGAATACTGCCATCTTCATGTTGAGGTCGGAAACTTATCAGACCACCCTCGTATGTGCAAAAAATAAGAACGAATAGCATTTTTCTCGGTTGACTCGGTTCGTTTTCGAGAAGATTCAGTTTGTATTGTGGGTAGGGTCTGTTTATGATCAACTACACTTTGCTGGCGAACAGATTTTAATAGAAATATGTACACTTAGTGTTCGCGTCTTTACAATCGCGAGGTATACAGTGACTCCCAAAAATATTCGGACACTAGCTATAACTAACTTTACGACTTGATCATTTGTTTGTTAATAAAGCAATCGTCCCGGGAATTGTTTCTGGCAATAAAAGATCTATTAATGTTGATAAACATAAATAATTTATTTGAAAAATATACATAAATTCCATAATAAAAATTAGTAAAAGACATAATGTACCATTTTTGGCTCACAAAAATATTCGGACAATATTAATTTTTCAATTTAGATAATGTAATTTAGCATTACAAAATTTGTTGAATACTTCGTGGCATAACCATTTTGTTTAAGAACATGTCTTAACCTGTTTGGCATATTGTTTATAATTTTTTTTTAAATATTTGTGGGATGAATGGTTCATTGTGCGTGCGTGCGTGCGGGCGACCGGATCATGTTGCGACGGTTCGGCGCCGGTATGTTTGGAAAACTCGAGTGACTGAAGAGGTGTGAACGAAAAGTGTTTAGGTCTAAGTGATAGGAGAGTTTGTGTATTTCTAAGAATGAAAGCGATGGATGCAAGAAACAGAGTGCAAGCGAGATGAATGCAAGGGGGTGAAAGAATATAAAGCGTGGATGTTCGGTAAGAGCGGGGAGAGTAGAGTTGCGACTGCCTTGCGAGAAACAGCGTTAATCGTGTCAGTGTTATTTATTCTAAATATATTAATATTCAGCAACGTGTTTCAAAGAGATTAATCTCCCCATTTCCCAAGATTCCTACAATTGGGGGCTCAGCCGGGATTGAAAGAGTCAGTGATATTAGCGTTAACGAATAGCGACTGTATTAGTGACTTAGTGACTGTATTAGTGATTTAGCGACTGTATTAGTGATTTAGCGACTGACAATTAGCGAGACATTACAAACTTTATGCGTGCCGATGAGTGAAGTGGACCTGAGTAATTTAAAAGTGATACAATTGAAGGAACAACTTAGAAAACTAAATCTGCGCACTAGCGGATCAAAAGTCGAGTTGATAGCCAGAATAATGGGAGCAACGAAAGATTTGGAAAATCCCGCAAACGGATCTAGTAAAGTTCTTGGCGAAACAGAGATGACTGCGAGGGAATCCCAATTAATGAGGGAACTGGAAGCGATGCGACAAAGGCTACAGGAACGTGAATCAAACACCCCACCACAACCTATTTTTTTTCCACCCACCCCAGCGTTTGGACATAGCATCGTAGGTAATATCAACATTACCACGATTGCGGGGCTTCTTCCATTTTTCGACGGCGACGGTGAAAAGTTCGAACGATGGGAAAAACAGGTGCGTCTACTGACCCTTACGTACAACCTATCTGACGAAATGTGCAAGGTGCTGATGGGCAGCAGATTAAGTGGAAAGGCGTTAGAATGGTTTTATTCCAAGCCGGAATTCTTGGAGCTAACCACGCGCGATTTGATGGACAGGATGCGCGAAATGTTTTTTCGACGGGTTAACAAAACCATCAGGCGAAGGAAGTGCGAAGAGCGTGTGTGGCAACCAAATGAATCCTTCAGCGAGTACTTCCATCATAAAGTGATTTTGGCGAATAATGTGCCCATAGAAGAAGACGAGATAGTTGACCTCATCATCGAGGGAATTCCTAATGGTACGCTGCGGAATCAGGCGCACATTCAAAGATTTTCGTCGCCAGCAGATTTGATGGAAGCGTTTGAAAAAGTAACATTGGGAGGAACGAGCTATAGCAGTCGAGATGCTGTAAAGAGAACAGCTGCGAAGAATACAGCGGAGGAGTACAGCAGCAGAAGACCCCCGGTCAAAGAGGAAGACAGCAGGAGGTACCAGCCCCAAGGACATCTGCAGTCAGGTGCATCGGAACGGAGATGCCCAAGCTGCGGGCTACTGGGACACCAGCTCCTTGATTGCCCAACCAGGGAAAAAGGCGTCAAGTGTTTCGGGTGCCGAGGGTACGGACACATTGCAGCCCGTTGTCCGACAAAACTGCCGTCAATCTGCAGCAGTTACAATGTGGAACGGTCGGCGAAGTACGAGAAAGAAACGGTAATTTATGGGCGTAAAATAATAGCGGTAATTGACACGGGAAGCGATATTTGTTTAATGCGTGCGTCGGTACATGCAGAATTAGGCGCGCCGCGATTACAGCGAACGGGTTTACGATTTCGCGGAGTAGGCTCTGACGGCAACGAGACGTATGGCGTTTTTAGTACCGAAATTATCGTGGATAAAGAATTGTATCCGATAACGATTCACGTCGTTTCCGATCAGCTTATGCAACCTGCATTGATCATAGGCGCCGACTTTTTACGGAATTTAAGTGTATCACTCGAGAATAATCACGTTTCTATATCTAAGGCGGATAAGAATATTCCAACTGCGGAAAGAGTTCCAGAAGTTTTTAATATCGTCGCGTATAACTCCTCGGAAGTGGACACGTATATTGTGAATCGCGAAGATCGTCGCGAAGTAGAAAGGATAACAAATAATTATCAGCCGCGTAGAAATTTTGAACCTCGATCGTCCATGAGAATTATCCTCCGAGATGAGGACATGCAGAGCATAGCTAGTTTAATGTCAGTTAACAATAATAGCGATATAGCACCATTAGACGATGTTGATAATGAGGATATACCTGAGGATGTTGAGGAAGTATCTGTGAAAAATCTGGACGAGATTCTAGATATTTCTGCACAACTTGATTTAATGACAAGTAGTCTTAGCGAAAGCGAATTACCTAGCACTCCGATAAGTGCGGCGAGTTTATCAAAGGACAGTACTACACTTGTAAATGATAATGACCACTTCATTCGTGATATTAGTCTAACAGGCATTGTTGATTCCTTTAAGGATAAATCATCTTTGAAAGACAGTGTTGCCGTTGAAAATGATAAAAACATTGAACAGAGATTGAGATTACCATCACAACCATTAGAACTAACAAGGAACGATGTTACTATTCCTAGATTAAAAGAGATTACACCAGGCGAGGATTTATTGGAATGGTGTAAGGATGTAACTAAAGGTTATCCTGGTGTCAAGGTTACTAATCTTACGATATCTTGGAGAAATGGAATGGCATTTTGTGCAATCATACATAATTTTAGACCAGATCTTATAGACATAGATTCACTATTACCACATGATGTGAAAGGTAACTGTAAGAAAGCGTTTGATGCTGGTGAAGCTCTTGGTATAAGTAGAGTTATAGAACCAGCAGATATGGATATATTAACTGTACCTGACAAGTTAGCTGTAATGACGTATTTATATCAGTTGAGAGCACATTTCACTGGTCATGAGTTAGAGGTACATCAGATAGGTAAAACCACAGATGAGTCTTCTTACATGATTGGTAGATTTAATACAGACAATAATTCAGATGTGAGTGTACAATTATTTAGTCAAGAAATAATCAATTTGCATAAGAAAGATCAAATAGAGCTTGAGAGCAATAAAATAGATAACATCAGACGGTCGAATCCATGTGATAACAAAAAAGAGGATGCTAATATTGATTCATTAAGAAATAGAATTTTAATACCAGTTCTTGCGAAAATGTCACACCCGAAGCGCGAAGAATGGTTTCGATATTTAGAATCAGCGCAGCAATGTTTGAACACCACTCTATGTCGAAGCGTGGGCGCGTCTCCTTTCCGTATATTGTTTGGGACCCACACGAGGTTGCGAGAAAATCATGAAATTAGACAGTTGCTAGAGAAAGAGTGGGTTGCCGAATTTCACAATAGGCGGGATGAGATTCGCGTCCAGGCAAAAGAAAATCGTAGAACTTACAATAGGAAGAGAAGGAAAGCGACAAAATACGTTGTAAACGATATTGTAGCGACAAAGCGAACCCAGCAAGGCCCAGGTCTAAAGCTTGCTAATAAATTTTTAGGGCCTTATAAAATAATTAAAGAATTGCGGAACGATCGTTATGTCGTGGAAAGAATTGGTGATCACGAGGGTCCATTAAAAACCTCAACTGCGGCGGATCATTTAAAATTGTGGGCATGCGATAATGAAGACTTGAGCGAATCGGATGCGGATGAATCTGACAATGACACAGGGTCCGATACCTGAGGTCAGGTATTTTTTGTCAGGACGGCCGAGTGTGGGATGAATGGTTCATTGTGCGTGCGTGCGTGCGGGCGACCGGATCATGTTGCGACGGTTCGGCGCCGGTATGTTTGGAAAACTCGAGTGACTGAAGAGGTGTGAACGAAAAGTGTTTAGGTCTAAGTGATAGGAGAGTTTGTGTATTTCTAAGAATGAAAGCGATGGATGCAAGAAACAGAGTGCAAGCGAGATGAATGCAAGGGGGTGAAAGAATATAAAGCGTGGATGTTCGGTAAGAGCGGGGAGAGTAGAGTTGCGACTGCCTTGCGAGAAACAGCGTTAATCGTGTCAGTGTTATTTATTCTAAATATATTAATATTCAGCAACGTGTTTCAAAGAGATTAATCTCCCCATTTCCCAAGATTCCTACATATTCAACGGTTATATTCGACCACTCAGTTGCAAGTCTTTGTTTTAATTCAGCTGTCGATGTAATTGGGGTTTTTCGAATTTTTCTATCCAATTCATCCCATAAATTCTCGATAGGATTAAGGTCCGGTGATTAGGGCGGCGAATGAAGAATTTTGGGGCAGCGCTATAATAAAAATTCTTGCACAATACGTGACTTGTGTTTAGGGTCGTTGTCTTGGTAAAACTTAAAATTATTATTAAGCTCCATTTTTTCAGCACTTTGAATTAAATTATTTTTGAGTATATTTAAATAATGATTTTTGTCCATGATACCGTCAATAAACACTAGGTTACCGACTCCATATGACGAAATGCAACCCCAGACCATTACGCTGCCTTCGCCGTGTTTCACTGTACCTCTTGTATTTTCAAAATTAAACTCTTTATTCGCTTTCCGCCACACCATAGTTCTTCCGCCGGAATTGTACAGATTGAATTTGCTTTCATCAGAAAATATGACATCTTTCCACCATGTCTCATCCTTAGAAATTAGCTCTCTTGCAAAGGTTTTTCGTTTATTCCAATTCTTTTCGTTGATAAATGGTTTCTTTCTAGCTACTCTTCCATTGTAGCCAGCTTGCCTCAGCACTCTTCGAACTGTTTCGGCTGAAACATTTTTGGAGCTTTCTCCTAATAGCTCACTAACTAGTTTTGGAGCACTTAAGCGCGGATTTTTTTTTCACTTTCCGAATAATTTTGCTTTTCTCACTCGTACATAAGAGACTTGGTCTTCCAGTTTGCGGAATAGAATCAATGCGATTCTCAATATAAAATCTTCGACAGATATCTGCAACAGTACTCTTACTTATACGAAGCATCGCACTAATTTCGCGATAGGTTTTTCCTTTTTCTCGATGAAAAATTACAAGCTGTCGTACATCGAAACTCGTATTCTTTCCTATGCGACCCATTTTCAACGAATTCACGTTTACTACTGACAATAGTGAGGTGGCATGGACATCCAATGGTCCACGAGATTCTGTTTGTAAATAAACGTTTTCCAGAGATTGCCAGAGAAATATAATACGTGTCCGAATATTTTTGTGAGCCACAAATGGCCCATTATTTCGTTTAATAATTTTTATTATGAAACGTATGTATATTTTTCAAATAAATTATATATTTTTATCATCCTTAATAAATGTTTTATTGCTAGAAACAATTCCCAGGGCGATTGCTTTATCAACAAATGAATTATTAAATCATAAAGTTAGTTATACCTAGAGTCCGAATATTTTTGGGAGTCACTGTATCTTTGGACGACGCTCGTGACTCCTGTACAAATCCGAAGTGTGTCTCACGACGACTTCCGACTGACCCGACTGAATGTTCTGTACAACTTAATTCTAACGCCTTCGTTTGCCCTGGTAAAAATCCTAAACAACCCTGATTGGCTAACCCACGCTTTGGGTCCTTCCAATCAGAGCTGTTCTTTTTCTTCGTCTCACCCCCGTTCCTTCCGCCCTTGGCGTGTTTGTTTTCGGAACGGCGAGGTGATCGGAGAGGATGATGGGACTTTCTTCCGGGCCACCCATGCTTGCCACAAGTGTCGATAGACCGTTGGGTCCGCTTCAAGTGCCCTTCAGTTCGTCTCTTAATTTACGACGGTCTCAGTTTGCTATTGAGGACTTTGGGACAAAACTCTAATAAACATGCTTCGACTAGGTCTGGAAAATGTCCACTCAAAAATGGCTTCGACGAACGAGAGTCGTAAATTGCGTTGGCCGTTTGCACGAAAGAAAGACTCTTTTGTGTGCGTGCGACCGGACGTTACAGTATCATGGTCATGATCAGACGTGATCACCGAATCATTCAATTTTCTTGGAAACGAAGCGTCAGCCGGAAAAATCTGTTTCTCGCGTATTTTTGCACGTAGGATCAGCTCGTGCACGTCCTCCGTTGCGCAAAATGTTAAATTCCCAGCAGTCTTTATTCGCGAGAAAGGGTGGGCTCGGATGTTAACGGATCGCCGGGTTTCCATGAAAATCTAACGCGTGCCCGGTAACTTTTGACCCGGAAACTACACGGTGAAACTGAATGCGAGCAACGCGCGCCGGAAGCCCGAGGGAGAGAGAGTTCTTGCCAGCCGAATCTCCGGTACAACACTATACTATGCTATGTTCCCTTATATCATACTGCCCCGCGCGCGTGCCTTTAAAATGATTCCGAGCCACGGTTCGCTGTCGCGCATCAAAAATGAAATTTAAGGGATTAAGGGACTACGGCACTGCCCTGGGAGCTCCGTGTTGCACCCGTGTAATCGAGGCACGGCGAGTAGGGAACTCGGACGTCGAGGATGTTGCACGTCCGAGCTGGAAAACCGTGAAATACAATGACTCTAGCGATGGCTGGTGTTCCCTGTAAATTTTTTCGACCAACCAGGTCAACGTTATCGTCGCAAACTCGAGTCCCACGTATTCGTTTTCGTTTGAAGAGCGATTACAATCGTGCACGGACAGTTACATTGGAAATAATTGCACACCTAACGAATACAAATTAAACGATTGCGTGCAATTAACATCGATCGATCGGTGTACGGTCATCGAGTTCATTACACATTTTACTCTGTCATTAATGATCTGTTTCTGTTTATTCGCGAAATTCTACTGTACATAAACGAATCCCAAAACATTATTAATTAATTACCAATTAGAGCGATGCGTTCCGAAGCCGTGCATTCACCGGCAGAATGAACAAGCGCTCGTGGTCTGCCTTTATCCCGAGACCGTGGAGCCATGACTTTCGAGCACGAACGTAATCGAAATCCTTTTATTCGACTACGTAATGCTTTTGTAGTATCGAATTTCTTGACGCTGGAATTATCGGGCGACCAGAAACGATTTCGATATCTGGCGTCGCACGGGGGTGTCGAGTTGTTCGGAGATTCTGTTTCGAGGTCGATCGGCAGCATTTGGAGAAGGGGTCGAGATCAAATGCAATTTTGCCACCTGCGGCCAAGCGTTTTCGTCGAACTAGGCTCGAACCAGCCGGTCTAATTCCGTCACGAGGCGCATCGGCCCTCTTTTGACCTGGTTCCGTACGGTTTCGTACGGTTTCGGCGCACCTGATTCACCTCCTCGTCGAGGACATGCCCCGCCTTCGAGCCCCGAGAGTTCGATACTCGGCTCTCGCGGTATCAAAAGAGCCCCGAGGCGCCTCGCCGAATCTTACCGCTTGCGACTCAACCCGCGAAATTCCTCTCGTGTGCTCATCATGGAACCGCGACTAATCGTTTGTCTATTCTGCTCCGTTCTATCATGAACGTTCGCATCTTCCTAAATAAATCGCTTCACCCGATCTTCTACGGTTGCGGATGATTAACGCGATCGAAACAAGTACCGTGTGCTTCGCGTCGCTACAAAGTTGAACGAGCCTCGAACTGTATATCGCCGCACAGTGGTCCGGATCGGAAAAGTAAGTGACATTTCGCCCGAAAACGAACTTTCTCGTATCGATATCTAATCAGCGAACATTATTTCTTAAATGTCCGTTGACCTCGAAAATGATAAAATTTTTATTTTATAAAATATTTATTTAAATAACATTTCAATAAATATTACGGTTGTAATAAACATTGAAACTTGGACGTTTTAAGAACAGCATTTTTCGCCACAAAAATTGCTTCTCTCCTGACGCTCCTATTTAATATTTTCTCTCGATTTTTTTTTTCTAAATTGAAGAGCAGATTTTTGCTGTGAAAATTGATATCATTTAATAATGATTACTGTATATAATCTATTTAAAAAATAATATTGAATACAGAATGGAACATTTGTAAATGTTGTTTACGTTCAGAAAGATAGATCTTCTATGTTTCAAAAAGTTCCGTATCCGCACAAATCGGGACATTTTCAGTATATTTTTCCCTAGATAGTTATACAAAAATCCTAAACCCTCTCAAACCACTTTACAAGTTATTGTTCTTCAAACTTCGCGACGCGTCTTACAGTACATGTATAGATTCGTATCTTTGATTAAATGTTCTTTAAGTATGTACATTTTTACAATAACTTTACGTTTATACCTGAAGTGACTTATATAGCCATTTAAAGAAATAATTTTTTTTTATTACCTTAAGAAAGATAATGAACAATGACAGTTTTTTAATGCTATTGCTACATTTACAGGCTTGTGAAACGTGAAACTGATTCTAAAAACTCCTAACGAACTGTTTAGATTATAGAGTATACATTGTATAACATTGTTTGCCACGACATTCAGAAAAAGTTTATATCTCGTAGGAGGCAGGCAGTTGCTATTGGCATTTAGTTGAAAGAGTATCATTAAGAGACGCTCGTTCTGAAAGATTCAAGACATTTTTTCTATTACTGAAACCTTATATTCTATTTTTTTCGTTTTGTTGCATTTATGTCTGTATGTGGTAAATATTGAAATAATTTGTTCTACGTATAATTAAGATTTAATAAACACATTATTATTAACGTCAGATATCGTCAGATATCGTCGTCTACATATCGTCCATAAGGGTAAAATCAAATAATAAAAAACCAACATCGTTGGACCCAGAAGCATTAGAACTATTAATTTAATAAATGAAAAAACAGTTTAAAAGTCTATCATTCACCTATTACCAATTTAATAACGTAATTATTAATATTATCAATTTGTTCTTATCCATTATTATTATAACTTAATTTTAATATTATTTTTTATTTGTGATTACTTTAATTAAGATATTCCATATTTGTACGCGGCAGATACAAAAAAATTTCTCGAATCTACATTTTACGTGTCCCATAAAAACATTGCATGTATGAAACATAAATATAAAATACATATTTAAAAGTAAAAAATAGTTTGAAATATTATATTTAGACGATTTTTATTTTCATCAAAAGTATTAGTGAAAATTAATTAAAAATTATTGTTTAACAAATGCAAAACATATTTAATTATCAACCATTAAAAAATGACTATTTTTAAAAATATTTTTAGTGAAAATTTCATTGCGATATCTCTAATAGTTCAAAAGTTATAACAAAATGTCACCTACTTTTCCGATCCGGACCACTGTGCGCCGCTGCCAACAACAACACCAACAACAACAACAACAACAATAATATTAAGTGCAAAACATGCCGCGATAATTGCTCGCGTCTTCCCCCGGCGAATCCCAACCCGTTTCCGAAGTGGAGGCGCCCTGTTCCATGTGAAATACCAGCGAAAACGGGGAAACAGTTGTGCGTGACGCGAATGTAGAACGCGGCTTAGTGTCTGCGCGGAACGCAATTAAACACGGTCATGTTTCACCGGTGGCAGCGTCAAAAACATTGCGTTCCCCGGGTTTAATTGGAAAGGACGCTCGTTTTGCTTCGGCTGGGTTTGGCTCGGCCCTCTTCGGCTCGGTCCGCATCGTTGTTTCCGGTCGTTTTGACGGGACGAGAATATTTATGCGGTTTCCGTTATCTATTACCCGTCTGCCTCGATTTGGCATGGCCTCGTATCCAGCAACCGACGCTACTGCGAAATAAGTAGCGTGGCTCGGTCTATGGTCTGACAATTAGCCGATCCCCAGTAGCCACGAATCGTAGTACCTCGACTGTCCCTTTCAAGGCACCACGAAATATTAGTTACTAAAAGTCTTTGCGTTTAATAAATTGCTAAATGCTCGACTGACAAGCAAATATACTCGATCTGGGATCTGGCAAAAGATCGAGAATATAACGAGAATATTTAAGTGCCCTGAACGCAAAGGGTTAAGGGGGAACCTTGTGTAAATGGCCTGTTTTTCAAGAATTTTTTTGAAGAATGTAATGCATAGAGATGTAATGTAAACAAAAATATTTATTATGAATTTTAAACGTTAATATCAATGGTGCAATGGCGGTTTGAAAATGGCATCCTGGAAATACGCCGTGCAAGCGTACAGTGCACACAAATGGTCTGAAATAAAAGACCAAAATGGAATCGTTAGTTTATGCAAACACGCACAACATGACATTCTTCTTTTATTAAAATTTGTAAAATTGCAAAATTGGTGAAGTTTTGGAAAAAACGGATTTTCAGTTAATAACAACGTTTTAAATAAAAAATTAAAAAATCGGAGCTCGTCGTGTTGTGGCCAGTTATTTATAGGATATCTTTATTTATTTTAACTTACCACGGTTCTTTGCTAATTTGCAATCTTCCTCTTCCTCAAAAAGTTGTACTTCAGCTGTTTTTTCTTCTTTTCGAGAAGCACGAGCCTTCCCGACGAGAGCTCGACTACCCGAGCCACTCCAGTCAATGCAACCGTTCACTTTATTTTGAAAATAACGTACAAGAACATCTCTGATCACTTTCTACCTTTTTTTATCGTATTCCTGAGGAAATTTCCAATGGATTAAAAAAAAAATGTTGAAAAATTCCATTTTACACAAGGTTCCCCCTGAATCGTTTCCTCAACTCTGAAATCTCTCTGAAAAACAATTAAACTGTATTTCTTGCTACCAGTGACCGATCAACGCCACGCGTTTGGCCGGCATGTGCTACCAGTGCGATCGGTTGTTCAGCTAGGCTAGTCGCCTGGGAAATGGTCGACCCGTGCTACTAGCCAAAGAAGCAAGGAGCAAAAAAGGCGTTGCCTGTCGCACGGCACGTATCTGCAGCACTCGTCCGACATTGTACGTACCTGCACCACTCGTCGCTCTATATACGAAGCCGTACCACTTGTCCGACATCGTACAGACCTGTACCACTTGCCCGTCTGTATACATATACAGATACCTGGCCTCACGTTCGAGCACATAGTTGTAACTCGACTGGTGCCGCGTTATATCAAACGATTCGCTCGATTAGAAGTCGATCCCGTGACATCGGTCGTCGTGAAGCTGCACTCGAGCGTTTCGTCGCCGCCGTCGCGTCGCGTAGCGTCGGTTCACCTAGCGGTATAGCCGGTACTTCTGCGATTTTTGTTCGGGAAAAAGGTTATTCCCGTGGCTCCGGGAGACGTCTGAACGTCTCAGGGCTTCAATTAGAATCTCGAGAAGAGAGGAGGCGGCAAGCTAGCGCTTTCTCCTCGCCCCTGTTCGCTTCGGTTTTCAATCCCGAAGTATCGCGAGGCAGGTCGGCAAACGGATGAAGAGAGTATAGAAGAGAGGAGAAAGATTACCCGAGGGAGTCGAGTTTCACCGACAATCGGATGGATCTCTCGCGCCATCTATCGAGTCGCTGGCACTCGCGATAGATACGTTGCCTCGCGGAGGCTAATGGCCTGCTTCCTGTTATCGCGGCGAACGGATCGGGAACACGGTCGAGGATCGAGCCTCTCTCTCTCTCTCTCTCTCTCTCTCTCTCTCTCTCTCGTTTCGATTTTTCGTTAAGGAAAGTCTCCGCTGGCCACCTGCGAGCTGCGAGCTGCGACGCGACCCAGTTCCCGACCTCGGACTGGGGTCGTGCATGCGGCCCGGTAATGAATCTCCGAGCAACATCGGCCCCGCAACCAATTGTTTCCAATTGCTAATCGCGTCTGCCGATCCTCTCGCGATCACGATACGCTCCTCGGGACTATTACTCGTCGCCGCGCCGCAACTTCTAGCACACCCGTGGCAGTGGACGCGTTTGCTTGTCCACCGATCGATACACGGCGAAACTTTCACCCCTCTTCCTCTATATTCGTTCCTTCTTTCCACTTCTCTCGTCCCTCTTTGCGCTACGATCACCGCTTTTCGGCAAACCTGCCGCTCGAAGTCGAAGGAGTATCGAATTCTTTGCCCTAAAAGACGAATACAGAGCCACACGTCGCTTTTGTCCCTTTTGTCCGACCATGGTCAACCCCTCGCGTCATACGACAGGTTTGACTCATCGCGACTAGACTGCGGATCTTTGTCCGAAATAACAACTTTCGTTCCCTCGACAACTTCAATAGGTTACAAAACTGATTTAATTCAATATAAATCAAATGATTTCCTTAGCTTTTGCATACACGTGACCGCCGTTCGAGTTTCATTTCAGAGATATTAGCGAAAAACTGCAAAGGTAATGTGACGAGTCCTGCGTATATCCTACGCGCCCGTGGCAATGTACGTGTTAGCATGTGTTGGTCGGCTGAATCGGGCTCATGCAGAAATCAGTTTCACGAAACGCTTGTACATTTACGGGTTTGATGACATGGCAACAGTGTGGCGAAGGATGATATGTGGCAACCTTGTCTAGTCGCTAGCTTTCTCTCTCAATTTTCGTTTCTCTCTTCCGCTACTACTCAAGTCGGCATTTCATATATTCTTTTTTACCGATATGTCATAGACGCGACGTAGTTCCACAAAAAAATTTTAACCATTCCACAATCAGTTTTTCCTACTGACCGTTCGAGGATTGGCGTGACAGTCAAGGCCAAATTCCTACCTGCCGGCATGGTTTGAAATCCATATACGTATGCAAGGGACAAAATCTAGACAAACTGCTGCTTCAATATTGCAATGAGCAGTTTAGAAGTGGTCAATTGTGTTTCCTAAAAGTCCAATCTACGTCTGTATAGAGCCCAAATTGCGAATTTCTACCTCATCGTGGAGTAATTTGTAATATTCGGCAGAAAATTCGAATTCTGAAGCAAGTATGACGTCACAAGATGGCTGCCGCTGAGAGATTCTCTTAATTTCGAGAGATTTGGTGTTCGTATCGAAAAAAAGGCTCTATACAGACGTAGCAAAGACATGTACAAACACGGTGGTATGCATTTTTAATTGATTACTTACTTATTTAAGACGTAAAATGTCTAGAAAAAAAGGCACAGCGTAACATAGCGTGACGGTCAAGGCCAAATGCCTGCCGGCCCCCATAAAGTCGTCCGACATTTCCATTGTTTTGCGTATCGCTTACTTATTTTTGTCGCAAACGCGTAATATCCGTAGTCTGGTAGTTAGGATTATTCGAGGTTTGTCCCTACGCGTGAAAGGGCTTTCCGGTTGTTTCTGCCGTCTGTCGTCGCCGAGTCTATCTCAGAATCTGTGAATCTCCCTCGGCTAGATGCCTGATAGACGCCGCGGCGGGTGTCTCGTCCCGCCTGTTGCTTTACGTACAGGCGCAGTTTCGGCCAACTAGGCGAAACATTTTATCAGATATCGAGAATCGCTTAGGCAGACCGAGATATCGTCTTCGTCTCCGGCACGCTCCGCCCACCAATATCCTCTCGCCATTCTCGAGACCGACGCGACGAGGCGCGAAGCGGCAACGATGTCTCGCTCGTTTATCGGCATCGTGTTCGCTAATTACTCGGCGACGACACCGTTCTCGCGAGCCACGAACCAACCGTTCCGCTCGAAACGCCTCGTTCCAGCACGGGAGACACACGGTCGATCGCTTTTCGAGAACCGCTCGCAATCTCGTTCGAATCAGCTTCCCGAAGCGTTCTCTCTCTCCTGCGATCGCGTCGCTGGATTTTTCCGGTGGACGGGCAAAACGGTGGAAGTCGATCGAGTCGACGACGGAACAATTGAATCGAACTCGATTTTCTCGAACACGAAGCTTCGGGTGAAAAGAATTTCGTATCAAATTTGTCTTTCTCGTTTTTCAAACGTAGAATCGCTTCCTAGAAGTGTTTGAGAACATCGATGCGTTGTCGAGACTCCATAGATTCGCGATAAGGTAGAGCGACCAGGTTACCGACAAAATTAGGCGAAAAATGGTTTCTCGTGCCGCAACTTTTCGTCCTTATATGAGAATATTTTTCGCTGGGAAAGGGCTCGAAAGAGGAAAGTTCAATGGAGCGCGCGCTGGTCACGAGCTGACGAGATTATGCAGATATTTTGTAGTACAGTGTGTTCGACTACAGGTGGGAGAAAATTTAAGGGGTGGTTCTCCATGAGAATATAAGACGAAAAAGAAGAGTAAAAATATTGCGATATCGGCTTCATCTTTTAGTTAAGGTGGAGTGGGGTAAAACCGACTCAGAAATTGTAAAGTTTACTTTAAACTGATGTATTTTCTATCTATTCAGAGCTTCTTCAATCATTTGCTCATCAAATGCTTCTTCAATCATTTGTTCATGCCTACCAAGAAGGGATTTAATGAAACAGTTGAGTAAGTAAGAATTAAAATATAACATTGGGTAAATTCGTACTATAGTGCGGTTTTGAAAAGAAACCAAATACTAAATATAGAAATACTAAACCAAAGACAAAAAGAAGTACGAATAGAACATCTTCTTTTGAAAGTAGCAATGAGATAGAAGTGAATAAGGATACTTCAGAAAAAGAAATTTCCGATGAAGACACTAATAAGTGCGTAGAGTGTACTGAATACTATTATTGTTCTAAATCAACAGAAGACTGGATACAATGTACATCATGTTTAGCTTGGTTACATGAGTTCTGTACAGTGTACAATCCTTTTTGCAATCGTTGTGGTCGAAAAGCCAAAAGAGCAGCCCTTAATAAGAAATAATATAATTTCATTAGATATTACTCCATTTTTGTTCGTAACTATAGTGTTTGTTGCTTTTGTTTAAACTTTTATAACACTTTATTAAGCATAATATACCTAAAGTAGTGAATAATTTATGTAGAGGCGTATTGTCACATGGATGAGGCATTTTACCCGTCTACTGTGTTACAATATGATCCACCTAAGGTTAACAAAAATAATTATTTTCTGCTACTTTTTATTACGTTTTGTTCAGGATCAAGGAATAGTTGTGAAGAGAAATGAACAATTTATGTGATTTGGCAGATAAAATGAAAAATTACTGCAAAATATTTTTTTTATTGATTTTTCTTTAAAAATGGGACGTATTGTATAATTTTCTATTTGGCTCACGGGGTGTACCCCGCGGTGTGGGTAGCTCCAATGACTTTTAAACGCGAGGCTTGCACTGACTTATAACGGGAATTCACCGTACCACGTATCTGTGATGGTAGAAGTAGTATAGATCGCGCATAGGTGCAGGCAATACGCGGAAACAACGTGACAATGAAGATAGCAGGTGGCTGAGCGGGATATCGGACGGAAAATGACTGGGAAGTCGGGTATATAAACTATCCAGAGCAAACCGTCTGTCCATGGTCCGAGTCGTAATCGTCGATTACTATGATTACATAATACCAGCGTGGCGGAGTGCCGACGGTTTTACTTGGTGGCGGCATAGTTCCCGTTATTGCGGGGAATTACGGCGGCCCGCGGATTTTCCACGGTGGCCAGACGTTCCAGGGGGATAATCTGTTTGGAACGTGCCCAAAGTCGGTCCTGGAATTGGATCGCAAACGCGAGCACGAGCGCACACCGACGCGCGACACGGCACCGTCTCGGCGATCGTGAAATTCGCGATCATTTCGTTTGATCATCGCCGCGCGTGGCGTTAGAAACATTTTTCTATTTATTTACTCGTTCCGGATCGGGGATCGCGGCGGAGCAACTTTTAACGGCAGATTTGGCTCGGGAAAACCTGCCCGGTCAACTTTCGCGAAAGTTTGCCGCAGAGGTCAGCTGGTCCGAGGGCAATCGTTATCGAGGACACACGGCCACGCGTGTATGTGTTCCGGTACGTGTACCGAGGGCAGGCTTCTCCATTGAAAACACGGCCGCGATAATGGCGGGGGCGTACGAAACTCATAAGCCCCGTAATTGGAGGCTGAACAGAGATGTACGAGGGACAATGCGGGACCCCGAGACAATAAGGAGGAAGCTTGTAATTCGCGCGTTGTAATTCAACCGGAACTACACAGGGCCGCGCGAGCTTCTGCTCGTTTTGATACCGCCGAGCCGCAGAAACGCGAGATTGCTGCTCGCAAATGATACTTTGCGCGACTGAATTGTCTCTCTTCGGATCAAGATGGAATTCGTGTCAAAATGCTGGGCCAGAGTATATCAGGTTGCTCGTAGAAAATGTTTTTTTTTTTCTTCTAAATGCTCGCTTTTCGATAAACGATTTAACGTTCTTATGGATGCATAAGATTCCCAGTCTACTGATAAGCAATGGAGCTGCGCCGAAAATCGTCAACAAAATCGCGGCTTTTCCACCAGGATGCAAAGCTCCGGATGGCGTGACGTGGCTCGGTGGGGGGGGGGGGGCTGGGCTGGGGAGAAAAAAGTTGGACGGTTGCCGGCGCTCGGACGTGCTGTAAATAAATCCATAGCAGTGCAATATCGTTTCTTGCAGCGGCGACCTCGTTGAACGCGTAATGGATAACCGATAGCAGTCGGTGGATTAGAGGGCACCGGGCCCGCTAGAATCGAAATTGCGATCGTCGATCAGGCTAACAAGCCGCGACATGCAAGAGATATCCTCGGAGATAGTCAGTTTACCCCCTTGAATTAGAAAACACGACGCCCAGCGAGACTTCTTCTTTCTGCGAGCGGAATAGTCTCTGCGTTTCGCAGTATACAGTATACATAGTGTTCCTTCTCGAGAATTTCTCGAGAAATTTAAATCTAGGAAAATTCTTATGAATCTCATTTATTTGATAACATATAAATTCTTAAATTCTCTGAAATTCTTATTTAAAACTTTAGAAAAACTGAATACTGAATTGAGTAATGAGTTTCTTGTTGTTATTAAAGAAGAAATATCTAAAAGAAGAGACAAGATTGTTGTATCCCTTATAAAATATCTGCATAATCCAGAATCTCTGCAAAAAGATTCAGAAGATACATTTTTTTGTTTAACATCCAAGGCAGATATGTATAAAATGGCAAAACAAATTCTAAGCAGACTTTTTGGAAAATATGACAATGATTCTTATGAAAATAGTGAAAAACTTTCAGATTCTCAGAATGAGGAACTATCACAGGAAAAACAGTTAGAATTAGAAATTGCAGATAGCCTTCAAGAATTTAGTGTCAAGAGTTTAGTGGCAGAAGAAAATAAATTCCGGACTCTAACAACGGAATTCCAAATTTTTGAGTCCACTGGAAAAAGGACACCCAATCTTCAGCAACTTTTGGATGTTCTGTATACGATAAAGTCAACATCCACACAAAATGAATGAAATTTTTCTGCGGCTACAGATCTTGTTACAAAAAAAAAAAAGAAGTAGATTGTCTGATTCTACATTAGACGCATTATGCTTCTTTAGAAGTCATTTCAAAAGAAAAGCGTAATGTTTCACTTTATAAAAGTTTGGTAAAAGTTTCTCAATATATAATAATTCCGAATATATATCTCGAGAATTATCGAGAATTATCGAGAAATATAGTCTTATTTCTCATTTCTCGAGAAATTAAAAATGTTGAGAAATCAGGAACACTAAGTATACAGTTCGCAATTTGCAGGCTGTTCCCTGTTGTTTCGCGATCATTTCTTCTCCGTCGCTTGCCCAGAGATTCATTCCGTCGAGATAGAGGTTTAGCTCGCCTCGCTGCCGGATCAGAAAACAGGGTTAATCACGGCTAGACATTGATCCACGAGCGCTACTCGAGCACCTATCTTGATATCCGGACGTTTCTCCGACCATGCTGCTTCTGCTTGCCTGACCAAATACGGACAAAGCTTGTCCTGACACGGCTGACCCTAACGCGCCGTGGTCCTCCGTTCATCCGTACATTTCAAATCGCATTGCCAGAATTGAACGAATCGGCTTGAATTTTCATAGAGCTTTCTACCGAATGATTGTAAACTACTATGTGGCATTCGTTTACTCATTCATTATAAAAGTATATTGGTAGGGATGAGTGAGTCAGAGAGAGAAAGACAGAGAGAGAGAGAGAAAGAGAGAAAGAGAGAGAGAGAGAGAGAGAGAGAGAGAGAGAGAGAGAGAGAGAGAGAGAGAGAGAGAGAGAGAGAGTGAGAGAGAATGCGTGGATAAGGTAGTTTTATTTGATTGTAATTATAGGATATTGTAAACCGAGTCCAATTCTTCGCTGCAAGGCTGAATAAAGCAATATTATTATTATTATAAAAGTATATTGCAGTTTGTCCGACCAGAGATAGATTCGAATCACTTGCCAGGTAATTCATCCATTTGTCCGACCAGTTTTAGTCTTATACTACTTGTTCTACGTCAAAGTAGAATGTAACGCGGAAAAGCCAGTGTTAAAAGCCAAGACTACGTTACCGACAAAATTAGGCGAAAAATGGTTTTACATGCCTCAACTTTTCGTCCTTATATGAGAATATTTTTCGCTGGGAAAGGGCTCATTCGAAAGAGGAAGGTGCAATCTAGCGCGCTGGTCATGAGCTGATGAGATTATGCAGATACAGTGATTTCTCTATTTATGTCGCCAAGGCCTGGATGATAAACGTCGCGGAATTATCCCCACTACCGCGGGGTATACACATGTGAGTGTAGACAAAACACCGACTCGAGTATGTCTCCTGGACGATGTATGTCGCTGGCAAGACCCGTGTTGTTGACATATAACGAGAATTCACTGTATTTTGTAATATAAGTGTTAAAAGTAGGTCAAAAGTTGATGATATGCATGCCGTGGAATCCAAGCATTTTTATGCCATTGGATGAGTTTTCTGGATGAAATCGAGAGTAGCGCGCGATAGAAAATATCTCCAGCTACAAATTCAGCTATTTTTTGTCTTGATTCTCTGCGAAGTAAAGCCAAACACTTGAAACATGTTTCTGGCGTCAGAATTCTTGATATCGATAATACAGAGCAAAAAATGTGACAAGTTTAGTCACAGACATAAGACCCGTCGGATCAAGATCAAGACGGATCTTAAGTATGTGAACGGAAATTATACAGCAATTACCGACCTGCTGAGTCTGACAAAGTCACGTGACTACTCTTGGCCCTTAACGCTATTGCTAACGTGACTTTATGTATACTTATTTCGACTTATTTTTTATGTAAAATTCTCCCATTTTTTAGATTCATCGAATGAATTCCCTTTAACCTCTTGCTCTACGATATCGAGTCATACTCGTGATAAAGATTCTGATCAGAGTCTAATAATTATGGGTGTTATTAATTTCCTTTAAACCGAAATCAAATTCTATTTTGGCGTTGTCAATGTACAGCTATTGGAGAACATATCGGCATACAATAGATACAAATTTTCTCCTTTCTTTAGGAAATTACGAATTACAAAAAAGTTTTAATCACTGAAACGGTAAAATAAATCGTAGTGCAAGGGGGTTAATGCGCTTTGGAATCTGAAACAAATTTTTCTTTAAAATTTTCTTTAAGAGATATCTTCTGACACGCAGAATCAAGCATAGACGGCGTACACCGTTTGTACGTAATGCTTTTCCGACTAATGAGAGATCCGTTTCACTCGACTGCTTACGGCCGAAGGAGATTTCTCCGGCGTTTTCCCGGCGGAAAACCATAGATAATTCACGCGTGTCATCTTAGAGCATTAGCATCGTCACCGACATTGACCGAGAACGTGCGAAGCCGAGCCATATCTTCGTTCGATTACGTGTATTTCTCATATTACGAGGCGCACCTGCACGCCAGATCTACGATAAATTCCCGAGGTTCCCGCATGAATCCTAAAACCGGAAAACGTGGCCAAAACCTAAAATATGAAATTTCAGCTAGGTAAGTTTTAAGTATGGGATTGGTTACTCTAAGAGTGCTTCTAAGTGGGGGTAAACAGCAAAAAGGTCGTTTTTTATACCTGACCAACAGTCACAGTGCGAACTTCGAGTTCATTAGACCATACCTTTTTAAGCTTGTGAAGCACATTGCGAATTTCAAGTGCACAGTGTACAAATTGTATTGAAACGTTTCGATTTTAATTGTGCATTATGGATGCTGTTTGTGGAGGTAAGTTGCATAGGTTTGAGTGCCAAATGTTTATTGTTAATTGATAACTGTGTATGCAAAGAAAGAGTAAAAGTGAAGGCATACATTTTTACGATTTAGAGCAAAAGTTGAAAGTCCCACCAGGTCCCACGCTAAAACTTGTTGGAGCTTCTGCTACATAGTATTATCTTGCAATTCTAAAAAAAATTAGCTGCCCCTAGGTGCCCCTGCGGTTGTAGCACTGTTTTTTGTAACGCAGAGTAGGTATTTTATGTGCTTCTCTTGCATTTCTTGTCAAACTGTGAGAGATATGCACCAAGTCTTTCTGTAAAATTTAAACAGATTTTCAATAGAATGTCAGTTTTTTTATAAAGAATCATATATCCGAAATTTTTTTATATTTTTCAAACACGAACGCTGTTTTTATGTCGGCTGTTCGTTTGAAAACTTTTCAGCCGAATATCTCGTATAAAGTATAAAAAATATTAAAAAAGTGTGAAACACGTGTCCAAGGCAGTATCAGTTTTTTATTTGGATGGCGTTTTCAAGGTCATTTGGAGGTCAACTTTGTTTTTTCATATGGAAACCTATATTTTTTATTATGGGGTCTTATTGTACGTAAAGAGACCAGCAATTCTTCAATTCTTTCTTCTTTGGGAACTATGAAGTGCGAATAGAATACCTACTTTATACAATACGAAGGGTAGAGTTTGCTATCCGGAGAATTAGTGCTTCCCCTCGGTTAGGTCAATATGAGACAGCGAATGTTATAATTTCAAGTTCAGATTCGTGATCAGCGACCCCAAAAACGACCTAATACCAATTTTCCAGCAGAACCAATAATTTTTTAATAAGTTGTCAGGTTTTGACCACGTTTTGGCGATTTGGGACCACTGTGCGTCGGTACGTTACAGCGAATTTTCTATTTTCAGCCCGTCTCATCGCGGCGAGCACAATGTTGCAAATCCATCTTCGCAGCAACATTCCCCTTCCCCCCCCCTTCCTCGGAAAAGGGGAATCTTCTGGCGTCGCGTCGCGACATAGTCGGGGGGTTGTTACACGAGTTGTCCGGCAGCCTTATCACCGCGTCGTGTCGCGACGCTTAATCCTTTAATCTCGCCCCGCCGTGAATCGTGAAACTTGCCGTCGGAGCACCGTAAACTGGATAACGCTCTTTCAGTTTGATCACACCTTTCCGAAGAAAACGAAATGAAACGAAACGGGACGAAACGAAATGCTTCGAAACCGAGACCCGCTTTATCGTTCCGCCGTTCGATTTTGCGAAACTGGGACTTACAGTGTTGTTTGCCGTCCCCCATGGATTACAGGGATGCTACGGGTTGGCTGGCCTAGGGAGCCGTTCCACTCGAGCGGAAATGGCGGTCTGCCGGCGTGAAAACGACGCTCGAGGAGAACAAAAATGATAGGACGCGTCCAGGGGCGAAGGGAAACGGGAAATCTGCATTGTTCCCGGTTATGGGCGCCGCGAGGAAGATCAAATGCCGCCCGGGAAACCGGGAGAGAGTCCTTTGTGTGTGGCTTGTGTGTGTGTGTCTCGGAGGGTAGAGAGGGATGGAAAAAGTGGACGATCGCGGAGCCGCGTTTTCAACACGGCGCGCCGCGATTGGTCGCTCGGGCAAGTACCTCTCGAAGAAAAAGAGAAGACCCCGGTTAATTGTCCCCGGCTTGGTTTTTCCGTGTCAGCGACTAGGGATCGAGATATTCCCTCGATCTTGTTCGATCCGGCGGAATGTGCGCGAGTCGTTTATTAACTTTGACGAAACCCGTCCCATAAATCAAGCTGTCCAACTTCGACGATATCGATCGCGATAAATCGTACGAGCCGTTGCAAATCCGCGCGCTGAAACCTGTCGCGAGGCGTTCTACCTGTCCGCCTTAATAAACGACTGTTCCGCTCTGCCGGGTTAATGGGCAGAATTCTTTGAAATCCTCCCCCGACGAGCCAGCTGCTACCAGCTCGACTCCTGTTTCATTTGCCCGACCGAAGAAAACCGAAGTAGACCGAAGGAGGTCGCATTCAATCTTCCCTGTGCTTGTCCCTTCGAAGCCTCTGCCCTCGTTCTACTTCCACTCGCACCGGATTCAAGGTGTCGTTCTCTCGCCTGGCCGACTGACAATGTTCGCGACAAAACGAAGTCTTGCTGTTATTCTGATGGAATTTTAAGGACGTTACACGAGCTGCCTCTACCTGGCCCAACAATGAATCGATGAATGTGTACGATGAACGCGGGAGGAAACGATCTCTCATCGGCCAAGGTTGCAGAATAGCATCTATTCGAAATTGTAGAGTAATTCCGGGGGAGACGCACCACATTTTGTTTTCCGTTTAATAAAAATTTTTCTGAAAATAATTGACAAAATCGGCAGACATAGTTCAATTGTTTAAAATGAGTAAAAGTTTTATATTAACACTAAACCTACCGAGCACAAAACATATAAAAGTGACACGTATTGTAGAAGGGAGAAGATTCACTTTAGTTAAACTTTGTACGATTTTCGTTATAATATGTGCTTAAATAAAGGAGTCAATTCAGTAATTTCCTACGAAAACGTTTTAATAATTTCAATAATTGTGGAATAGAAAACCGGTTATTTTGATCGTGGTAGGTTTAGTGTTAATATATTAATATGATGTTTAAAAATGTTCGAAAAAGTGCATCTCTCCCTAGGGCCTGGGGATGGATGCACTCCTTTCGTTTATACCTTCTTCCCCCTACTTGTATTCTTTTGATTCCTTACCACATATTACGAAAAGGAGAAAACATACTACATGTTTCATGGAGCCATTTGAGGCATTCTAAACAAGAAATCCGATCCACTTTAGATGTGTTTGAATAATAATCTTCTAAATATTCAATACAATAATTATTAGAATGTACCAGCCAGTCGTTTTTGTCAAAAACGAAGCATCACCTTTTTAATAACCTAATTACAGAACAATAACTTCAAATTAATTACTTTTAATTAATTAAAGTGTGAGATGTTAACAAATGGTGTGGCAGAGAACAAGTCTCAGGTTTAATTTATCGCTTTTTAATTAATTAAAAAAGAAGGTGCATAATTTTTTATAAAAACGACTGCCTGGTACATTTATATGCAAAAACGAGAACTAGTACAAAAAATTTTGTCAGAACACGATGAAAAATCGTAAGAGAGAAACCATTCTCACTATTTAATCCTTAGCACTCGAATGGTGACTGTGAGGCGCCACTAAAAATTGCCGTATCATTATTCAAAATATTTTTTGCATTATTATTAATAAATTACCAAACATTTCAGTATTGTGCGAGTAAATTGCACCATTTTTGTATGTATAACATGAAAACAAATATAGAGAAGGGAAATATTCTAGGTCGGAAGAAATGTTTCCTTTTGGAGTTACAATAGCTTCGAGTGCAAAGGGTTAAGTCGATACTGATAGTTAAAACCATACCACAAGAAGGTAATAACATTTGTACTGACCACTTACAAAAATATTTCATCAGAAGTTTGGTGCACTAAGAAGTTTTTATACTTCTGTTACACATCAATAATATAATACGCGTGTTCTTCGTTTTGAGATTATTTACAAATGTTAAATTCTGTTATAAATGATAACAGAAAAACAATTGAGAATCGTCCAGTATTGTCAATAAAAACTGGTGTATCTCACCCTATGGTGCGTGTCTCCCGGAATTACCCTATCGAGAGACATTTCGGGAAGAACTTATGATTTCGAGAGAAAGAGGAACGTTTCACTCCTGCGATTACATCTTAACATCGATTTTACATCTTAAATAAGTAAGTAATCAATTAAAAATGCATACCACCGTGTTTGTACATGTCTTTGCTACGTCTGTCCAGAGCCTTTTTTTCGATACGAAATTCAGAGAAATTAAGAGAATCGAAATTAAGAGAATCCAGGCTCCAGGAGAGGCTGGCTCTCGGCTCGTCCAGGTAAGTCGTCGAGACGCTAAAAATACGCGGACCCGAGGCCGCACGGTCGCGTAGATTTTCTGCGAGATCGATATATCCCCGAATGGCATCAGGCCAGACGTATTACGAGGCTCGATCGCTCGACTGGAAGCGGAATAAATGTCAACCGACGAAAATACCATCGGGTGATTTCCGCTCGCCTCTCTGACCACGCGGCAATTACCGCGATTACAGGGAACCACGATTTCCAAGTTTCTAGCCGCTTCCGCGACCCGAGGACCAACGTCGTTATAAAGCGCGAAATAATTCAGCCGTACGACTATTTTTAAAAACAACAGACTCCGCCCGACGCGAGGGCGAAGAGGGTTCGCCGCGATATGACGTTCGGCCGATCAATTTTGCACGAGACGAGGAGTGGTCTCGCAACAGGAACGGGCGTCCGCGAAGAAGCGGCTCGAAGCGTGTTCGAACAGCGTTCCAACAGAAGCTGTAGAGGCGCGAAACGCGCGCGAGAGAGAAAGCGAGCGAAAGGCTGAAAGCAGAAGCAATAGTTGGCTGGGCGAAACAACGTCGTCGAGCCTGTTTGTCGAGGACATTACGCGTTCCAGTTCTCGATTAATTATGGCATCGTTTCTGCCCGCGATCCCATTTTCCAGCCGCCAACCTCCCCGCTTTGTGGCAACAGAGGGAGGGAGAGAGAGAGAGAGAGAGAGAGAGAGAGGAATTATTGCGCGCGCGGCCGAAGGGCGAACCGTGTCAACGCGCGGTAATTCGTGGGCTAGAGTTACGCCGAATACTCGTTAGCCATGGAACTGCCTCGCCTCCTAACGGCATAAACTATAGGTGACGGGCTTTGTCATCGCCCTCGCCGTCACCGCCGTCGCTAAATCACGACAGCTCGTGAGCCATTTCGCGGACGCCTAACGCGAAAACTTGCCCCTGCTCCGAAACTCCGAAGATCTCGAAGTCGGTCGAATTGGTCGGGCGAGTAGTACGAGTCGTTCAATGGGGCGGCAAGTAGACCGAATGTATCAGTAGTTATTGCCGTAACTTGTTGCTTTTCGGTACAATCGAATGAATAACGACTTTTAGACATACCTTGCAACATGGTTGTCATTTTATTTCCACGGTCGATTAGAAATTAACACTAAACCAACCACAGCCGGTCAAATGACCGGTTTCCGATTTTTGATTTTACGATTATTGAAATTATAAAGATGCCATCCTAGGAATTGATTCGACAGATTTCTTTATCCAAGCATACAGGGTGCTCGACTACAGGTGGAAGAGAATTTCAGGAGTGGTTCTCTAAGACAACATAAGACGAAAATGAAGAATAAAAAAATTGTGATTTCGGCTTCAATTTTTAGTTATTATCAATCAAAAATCCGCCTAAAATGCGGCAACCCGAGCAACAGAGGTGTACGTAATAAAGGCGCGCAACAGTCAATGTATCAAAGCTTCACTCGCACCCAATGGTTAGACTTCGACGTCACACACTATAGCCAACAATTCAGCCAGAACCGAAAATGCGTGTGGAATGACCCAATCGAACGGTTTACATGCCTAATTCTTGCCAGGTGACTTCTTGCGAGCACGCGGAGTATCAATCACTTGATACGTGACTGTCGCGCGCCTGTATGACGTACGCAACGTACACCTCTGTTGGCCGGGTTGCCGCATTTCAGGCGGATTTTAAATTGTTAATAACTATAAAATGAAGCCGAAATCACAATTCTTTACCCTTCATTTTCGCCTTATATTGTCTTGGAGAACGACCCCTTACATTTTCCCCCACCTGTAGTCGGACATCCTGTATGTATATATACAGGGTGTTCATAACTTTCCAGCCGAATATCTCGAAAAGTATGAAAGATATTAAAGAAGTGTAAAACACATGTCCAAGGATTTTGAGGGGGGAAGGGGGGCAGTATCAGTTTTTTATTTTGTAGTCGAACACCCAGTATATTGTACTAAAAATCGCATACAATCTAAATAAATGAATCATTAATTTCATAAGACGATACATACTAGCCAATTTTAATGCTCGGTAGCATTAGTGTTAATAAAATGCTGAAATTGTAATCAATGCAGATGTAAGCGACCAAAGAATAAGTGAATAAAATAACAAAAAACAATGCCTTTATTCACAATATCCCATAAGTCGTCGACGTCACGGTAAATAACAATATACGACACACCACACCTTAGTATGAAAGTCAGAAATCACTCTGCCGAAAAGCGTGTGTCGCAAGACACATATTTTAATTAATAGACACGTATTTGTATTAATTATAACCTCACCATTCTCCAGTTATAAATTATTAATTGAAGTGTCCTTTCGTTAGTATTCATTTGAAAACGGTGACTCACTGGTGCTAAGCAGGCAGCAAATGGAACAGAAGATAACAGCAACTGCGAAGGGCGTAGCGGTGAAAATGTCGAACGCGATACCGATACGACGCCCTTCTGCCAAGCATTGATAAGCGACGGGGCGGCGCGCAGGCCCTCGAGATTTATGATGCGGCACACATTTGTTTATTTATAGCGCGCCGGTGTTGTTTCGCGTCCACCGATAAACGGCTGCCGGAGGCCACTAAATTCGCTTCTGCGCGAACAAACTTCGGATAACTTGCCCCAGAGTCGCTGCAAAATTCGTTTTCGAGGCCTCACAGGAACCGAAAGATTCTGGCGAGTTGTTCTATCGCCGCGGCGTTGTCGGCGAGGCCGTTTGTTCGCTCGGATGATCCGCGATCGACTTGTACTACTTGACCGAGCACCGGTGTACTTGTACTCCTTGGTCTAGTTGCACCGTATGCCCGATCGATCGTCGATTTCTACTACTTGGACAAGCAGCAATTTACTCGCACCATTCTCCCGATCTTCTGGTCGATTTACGTTACTTGTCCGAGCATTCTCCCACTGGCATATGGCATCTCGTGTCTCGAGATCGTCGATCAGCGACCTCGTCGGCTACCCTGTAGACTCGAATGTCCCACCTGGTTCCGACTGTTTTATTCCACCTGTTTCTCTGCCACTTGCTTTTTTCCGGCTGAATTATTATGAGACGAAATGGCGGGGGCCGCAATAAAAATGAAAATTATAATTATACAGAGACGAGGAATATTCAGGAGGCCCCGCAATTTTACAGGTAACCGGACACCGTTGGTTTATGCATTGTCACGCGCACGAGCAAGAGCAAGAGCGAAAGACGTAATCAGGATACCGGTATTTTCCCCGAGCCCCACGGACCTCTGTGTCGTATGGGGATGAATGTGATTTTCTGGTTAAGCGGTAACGAGCCACGAAAATGGCTCTTCAGTATGCGCCGCCGCGTTTTTCCCTCGTCGCAGCGCGCCGGCTGCGTGCCCGGGACTCGCGAGGGGATGTTTTCAAATATTTCCGAAACGAACGAATCTCCCGAAACCCCTCGCAGAGCCGCCTCGCCCTCTGAATTTTTCATGTTTCTCCCTGCCAGCCTGGATCCTCGATACGTTCAAGGGCGCGGCAACCCTTCGTAGTTTTCCGGCTGTTGCCTGAAGCGTGCGACGTGATCGATGCGTGCAGTGCGGGATAACGGATGTTGTAATACGCGTTTGGTGTAAAAATCGAGATATCGTTTTTATTCGTACGCCCTTATTCTCCCGTATTAGTAGTAGTAATAGTACTTTATTTTGTACCCCTCAGGGTTACAATTCATCTATCCTCACCCTTCCTTCCTCGCGCCGCTCTTACCCTAACCTTACTTCTATCTTAAAAATTATCTTATTTTCCTAACTCTTATTTCTACCGCTTACATCTACTTAATCTATACCTACATCTTAACCTAACGAATAAAAATAAAAATAAGCATACAAATAAAATAAGGATAAACGCAAAACTAAATTAATGGGAAAAGAAAGAGAGAGAGAGAGAGAGAGAGAGATAATAGACATACAATATTTTCCCGTATTAATAAATCATTATAATTTATTGTATTTCTTCGAATATACATATGTACATTGACGAGGAAAAGTGTAAACACACTTTACTAGTTTCATATAAAACGTGACAATACAACCTATTTTTTAATTGGATGATAAAGCTTAGGTAATAATAATTACATGGTGAATGTGATAAACAAAACATAACAGTTTATATTAGATAATAGTAACAGAATATATAATATTTTACAAAAATAAGGATTTGCAGCAATGTTTACAGTTTTGCACGTTTCATCAGAAACGGTTGATAGTACACAAATGCTAGGGAAATGAAGTTGTTAACAAACATTGATAGCCAACTGTAGTAAGACACGTTTAGACTGGTGTGTACACAGTTTTTCTCCTATTTGAAAGTTAGTTGACACGAGTAAGTCAAGGTGAAACCACTTACTGCAGATAAAAGAAACAGTATCATTTCATTGTGCGATAACGGTTTTTCACTACGGCAAATTGCAGTAAAATGTGGTGTAAGTCATACGATGGTTGCAAGAACAAAGAAAACTTATGGAAGTGTGCCAACTTCTTCATGAAACGGTAGACCGCAACTTGTTTCTGACAGAGCTGCTCGTGAAACTGCACATCGTCTTCGGTCTGAAAGTCATAAAACTGCAAAAATCGCAGCTCAAGACGTTGGAGTAAATGCAAATGAGTAGACCATTCACCGCTCCTTAAAGAGAATCGGGATAAAAGCGAAAGAAAAGAAACGCAAATCAGCTCTTTCAGACAAAAATATTAAACTACGAAAAAATTTTGCTCACACAAAAAAGAGTGGACAACAGAAGATTGGAAAAGAGTTATATGGTCTGACGAAACAAAAATTAATAGATTTGAATCTGATGGAAGGTCTTGGTACTGGACTTCATCTGAAAATAGTAATCAAGCAAGTAGCATAAAACAAACTATGAAGTTCGGGGGTGGCTCAATTATGTGTTGGGGTTGTTTTACCCATAAGGGTGTTGGTCCCTTAGTTCGGATAGAAGGTATCATGTGGAAAGAGCATTATTTAAATATTTTGCAATATAATTCACCTTCTGTTGTTAATTCTATTGAATTTGCTGAAGATGAAATAGTATTTCAACAAGAGGAGGACCCGAAGCATACTGCAAAGATAGTAAAATCCTGGCTAGAAAATGAAAAATTTTCTGTGATGAAGGGGGCAGCATAAAGTCCAGATATGAACTCAATCGAAAAGTGGTCAATTGTGAAAAGAAGGCTAGCAAAATATGACAATCCACCTTCAGGTGTTCATGAATTGTGGAAAAGGACAGAACAAGAATGGTACAGCATTCAGCCGGAAATGATTAAAAGTTTCGAAGCAGTACAAAAAGTAAAGGAAAATGGATAAAATATTAATTTAAAGCTTTATTTCGACGAGCACAATTAAAGTGCAAAACTGTAAAAATTGTTTTCAATCCCTATTTTCGATAAATATTCCGTATATTGTTAATATTAACGAAAATAAACTGCTGTGTTTTGTTTATCCTATTCACTTTCTAATTATTAGTACCTGATCTTTATCATTCAGTTGAAAAATAGGTTGTATTATCACGTTTTATGTAAAACTAGCGAAGTGTGTTTACACTTTTGCTCGTCACTTTATGTATTACGTTGCTATACTGAGCCGATTCGGCAACTGAAACGGTGTTCGACTCTCGAAGCCGTTCGCGTCGCAAAAAGCGCGCATCGTTGAGTTTGAAAAAAAAAGACGGGTCACCGATTTGCCCGAGTTTCCGAGAAAGCGGCGAGTCGCGAACTCTCTCGCGAAGTCGGAAACCATTTTCGTTAAATTCGAAAAGCTGCGGGAGTAATTCGCCGAAGTCCCCGGCGCTTCCGAGAAAGCTCATTTTATCTTTGGAAACGGGAGTTGTTACAGTGTTGCGGAAGCTTCCGTGTATGTGTGCGCCGCGTCGACTCTTTCGCGAAACAAGATTGCAAAGGTTACAGAGAGACAAAGGGCGAGAGAGCGTCGAGGAAAAGCCCGGGAGATTTCGGTGCGAGATTTTTCAAAGGACGACCAGACTGCGGAGTCTGTCACGTCGCGCGAAAGGTTAGACGACGTTTGTGAATGATAATTAGGGGCATCCACCCTCCCCCCCCCATCCCCCGGCGCGGCTCTAGTCGGCAGAATGCGATCCGACGCACAGAAGCTTCGGCTTTAGCCTCGGCTTTCAGAAGCCGAGGATGAGCTTTCAAGCCCACGATTGTTCTCCCGCTCAGTCGTATTGTCTCTCCGAGAGCCGGCAATTGCAAACCTGGCCGCGCTTTCGCTCGTCCGTTAATTACGTTACCCTTTACCTGCGCCCCCCTCACCCCTCGGGCTAATTACGAAATTAGAAAGGAAAGATTTTTGCCGCGCGTCCGTAGCTTAAAATTACGATCTCTCCCCGTTCGAAGCCGATGGAAACTTCGTTCTGTATCTCTCTAGGAAACCTGTTTCCCCTCGCACGAGCTAATTTCTCGACGGGGGTGGCTTTCGAATCAACGTCGATTACGCGAAAGCTCTGTCTTGTTGCCTCCATGAATTTAAAGGAGCTCTCCGGCTGCTTTTTCAGCTCCCAGGCCGACACGACGCAACGGAACGTTCGTGAAAGCGATCGGACAATATTCAGGAATTCCATTAGCCCGGCAGAACATAAGCGTCGTTCTCGCTCGGGCCATCTCTATCCGAGTGTGTCCTGCATTATTCATTCGCGCGAACCTACCGACCGGCCGATCCACGCCACTATGCTTGCTTCGCGACTGATTATCCTCGATGTTTTTCGTCTTTGCATAATCCGTCTCATTTTTTCTCGGTGGGCTCTTGTTTGCCTTTAAGGGGGGCACCTTGTGTAAATGGCCTGTTTTTCAAGAATTTTTTTTTTTTAATGTAAGGTGTAGATTGATTTAAAATTTGAGGTATCATTTATTACCGTTATAATGTGAACAAAAATATTTTTTATATTTTTTAATCGTTAATATCAACGGTGCAATGGCGGCTTGAAAATGGCATCCTGGTAATGCGCTGTTCAGGGTACAGTGCACAAAAATGATCTGAATCAAAATTATCAAAATGGTATCGTTAGTTTATGCAAATACGCACAACATGACATTCTTCTTTTATTAAAATTTGCAAAATGGCGAAGTTTTGAAAAAAAAACGGATTTTCTGTTAATAACGATGTTTTAAATAAAAGATTGAAAAATCTGAGCTCGTCATGTTGTGGCCAATTATTTATAGAATATATGTACCAAGTTTCATAAATGTTAGGATTAGGGATTGAGAGTGTGCAATAACGAGAACACTGGTGAGATATAAAAACCTTTATTCAAGAATAACTGTAAATTCGGCGCGGTCAAGCGTACGTGCGAACAAGACGCGATGCACTTTCAGAGTGGGGGGAGGACGCGACGAATAACAGAGGAAGACCGCTCGACTCGCCACCAACCTACGACGCTGCAGTTATACCAACTTAAACGTAATGCGGTGGTCGCATTCGGTGATTGGTTCTGACGTCGTACCAACACCCCCCCTCGAGTTGATGGGTCGACACGTCAATCCTGACAATATTAGACGGGCATGCCGAGTCCGCAATGTCTAATACACCACTCGTGTTTCGGTTTAGGGAGGCCCTTAGTGAGTGCATCGGCAATCTGATGTTCCGTAGATTTATGAATTACATGAAATTGCTTCTGCTTCAACATGTCGCGAATGAAGTGGTGCCTTATGTCGATGTGCTTGCTTTTCGCGTGAAAAGTAGGGTTTTCCGCTAATTTGATCGCGCTTAGACTATCGCAGAATACATCTATTTTTCCTAACTCATCGAAACCGAGCTCCTCTAAAAACCTTTTCAAATGCACGCATTCTTTAGCGCATTCCGCCAACGCTATGTACTCCGACTCTGTCGTCGAAAGAGCTATCGTTCTCTGTTTCCTCGCGTCCCATGAAATCGGAGATCCGTGTAGCAGGAAGATGTATCCCGAGTAGGAGCGCCTATCTTCAGAGCTGCTTCCCCAATCTGCATCGACGTATCCGCTAACCGGTCCGGGTTCTGGTCCGTACACCAATCCCAGATCGATGGTCCCCTTTAAATATCGCAGGACCCGCTTCGCGGCCTTCCAGTGCTCCTCGCCATAACAATTATTGAATTGGCCGAGGAAGCTCGCTGCGAAGCTAATGTCGGGTCTGGTTGCGGTCGCCAAGTATGTTAAAGCGCCGACCAGCTCTCGATACGGCAGTTCGGCGATTTCCTGATCTCGCGATTCGTTCTTTTTCAGCTTCAGATTCGCCTGAATAGGTGTAGACACGGGGTTTGATTCGCTCATGCCAAATCTACTCAATAAATCATTGATGTACCCTCTCTGATGCATGGCTATATGATTTTTGCGTTGCGTGAATTCGATACCCAGACAATAGCTGACATTTCCTATGTCTTTGATGTCGAGATGCTTCGAAAGCTCCTGTCCAAGCTTGATGATCGCTCCCCGGTCACGCGACGCGACCAAAATATCGTCCACATAGACGGCTACCATCATCACGTTTTCGCCTGTGTTGACGTGATATAGGCATGGGTCTGAATTAGTTGGAGTCATTCCACAATTTCTCAGAATTTGGTCGATCTTGGCGTGCCAGCTTCTTCCGGCCTGTCTTAGGCCATATAAGGCTTTCTTTAAGAGGCACACTCTGTTGCCCTTCTTGAGATCGGACAACATCTTTCTCGCTTTAAGACCGATAGTGCTTTCTTGTTCGTTCTCAGCTATTCTCTGCAGAATTTCGTGTAAATTCTTCGGTGGTTCCATATATAACTTTTCCTCGAGTTCCCCATTTAAGTAAGCTGTTGTGACGTCAAATTGCCTGATTTGCATTTTGTATGCAGCTGCTAGCGACGTCATCAGTCGGATGGTTCCGATCCGAGCCACTGGTGCAAAAGTTTCTGAAAAATGGACTCCCGGTTGTTGACTGAAGCCTTGTGCCACTAAACGCGCCTTGCGCCTTTCCAAGGTGCCATCCGATCTGAATTTATTTCGAAGCACCATTCGACTTCCTATGACCTTTTCGTTATCAGGGCGACTGACCAGTGTCCATGTATTATTTTTAATGATCGACTTCATCTCGTCATCGATGGCTTTGCACCATTCGTTGGCTTCAGGGCTGCGTAGAGCCTGATTCGCGGGAACTTCGGCGAGATGCCCTTGTTCTTCTTCTACGACGTTCGCATCTCCTGTGACGGTGTGGAATAATCGTCGTGGTCTTCCTCTCATGCCCGTTCTGGTTAGGGCAGGTCTACCGCGACCTCTTCTTGGAGGGACCTGAACGTTCTCTTCTCCTTGAACTTCATGTGTACTTGGTTCGATAGTGTTGTATAGTTCAATATCCATGTGATGGGTTGCGGACGCGTCTTCGTCCTCGACTTCTGGTTGCTCTTCTGGAGCGAAATCTTTGAAGTTGCTTGTGCGTTGTGGCGTCTCATCAACGAATTTTACGTCCCTGCTGATAATAATTTTCCTGTCGTCCGTCGACCAGATTCGAAAACCCTTGCATTCCTCAGCGTATCCAAGAAATAAGCCTTTCTTTCCACGGGGATCAAATTTTCCTCTTCCTGGCTCTCTGTTGAGAAAATATACACGGCTACCGAAAACTCGAAAATGATTTACGTCGGGTACATTCCCGGTCCATACCTCGTACGGGGTTCGCCCGTTTAAACTACTGGAAGGTGAACGGTTTCGAATATAATTCGCCGTATTAACAGCCTCTGCCCAGAAAGAAGGGGGAAGACCGAATTCCATCATTAGACATCTGGCCATCTCTACGAGCGTTCGATTTCTTCGTTCGGCCACTCCGTTTTGTTCCGGGTTGTATGGAATGGTCAATCTTCGAGTTATTCCATTCTTCTTCAGGTAATTTTCGATGTCGTGACTTGTGAACTCTTTTCCGTTATCGGATTGTAAGCATTTAACGCTCGTTCCCTTTTGCTTTTCAACGAGCGCAATGTATTCCGTGATCGCTTTTAATGCGTCTGATTTAGCGTTCAAAAAACGTACTTCGCACCACCTAGATTTATCGTCAATAAATTCTATAAAATATTTCGCACGACCGAGTGATTCGACACGCATAGGCCCGCATAAGTCCGTGTGAATTATATCTAATACGTTTGTTGCCCTGTTCGACTTTTTGGGAAATGGTTTCCGCGTCATTTTTCCCGCCGCACAAACGTTACAATTTAATTCGCGAATTACGTCTCCGTGTTGGATTCCGAGTATTGCCCCGCCGCGCTTAGCGTTTATGATATCTTTTACATTTACGTGGCCCATTCGCCGGTGCCATAATTCGAGCGCGTCGTCGGGCTTCGACGCATTCGCGGCGTTGCATGCATCTGTTTGATATTCGCGTATATAATATAAGTCGCCGATTCGCTCCGCGCATAATTTCACATCGCCGTTCGCGGTTGAAACAAATGCCTTATCCTTTTTAAAATGAACTTCTAGCCCTTTGTCGGTTATTTTGCTTACTGACAATAAATTAGTTCTGAGATCGGGTACGTGTAAAGCATTGCCGAGAAAAATATTCTTTCTTTTGCCGAAAACGTCGGCTTCTAAATGTACCGTTCCCATTGCAGTGACTTCGGTTGACGAATTGTTGGCAAGGTTCAAAACACCGCGATCTGTATTACCTACTTCACTAAAATTATTTAGTTCGTGACATAAATGTGACGTCGCGCCACTATCGAGGCACCATTTTCGATCGCTTTTTCGATCGTAGTCGATCGAGTCGGCACGTGAGACGACAACGGTATTCAAACATACATCTTCAGCACATCTCGCGGATTCTCTATTGTTCACTCTCGCGTAGCATTCGTTCGCGGTATGACCCACACGGTTGCACTTATAACATCGAATTACAGATTTATTCGGTCGTTTGAATTTTGGATTACCGTTCCTATTGGGCGCTTCGCTCCGCTCCCGCCAATCGCGCGCGTTCGCGTGTTTTCTCGCCAACATGGCGTCCGATGACGACGACGACGCCACCGCGCGTATTTCGCTTTTTCGCGCGTCGTTCTCCTCTACAATTTTTATACGTAGGGCCTCGGGCTTCGGTAATTCGTCGCGTGACTCGATGGCGCATCGAAAGTTCTCGAAACTCGCGGGTAAACTATAAAGCAACATGATCGCTAGTAAATCGGGATGTACGTTTACGTCCATATCGGCCAATTTATCGACGGTATCGAAGAAATCATTCAAATGCTCACGCACGTCGCTGTTGTCCGCCATCCTTTGCAGCGTCAGCTTCTTCAGCAGCGTGGCTTTTCTGGCCGGTCCCGTCGATTGATAGATGGCTTGGAGCTTTAGCCATGTCTCGTTTGATGTCTCGCAATTTTTAATTTGCTTCAGCTCGCTCGGGCTGATGGCCAAGATAAGGTCGGACATAGCCTTGCCGTCGTTTCTCGTCCATGCGTCCGTGGCGGCGGCATTCTCGTTTGTCGCCTCTGGTTTTACAGCTGTCCCGTTTGCATAGCCCCACAGATCGTTCCTTATTAGGATAGCTTTCATCTGGAGCTTCCACGTATCGTAATTATTTTTATTTAAGAGTTCGATCCTCACTGTTCCCGGTACACTCATTATCGTTCTGCACGTGGACCGTTACGTCGCTCACGAGAAAAAAAAAAGAGAAATTGATATTTTAAATACTTTTTAGTCGCGTATCTCTGGGCCCATAACCTGTTAGGATTAGGGATTGAGAGTGTGCAATAACGAGAACACTGGTGAGATATAAAAACCTTTATTCAAGAATAACTGTAAATTCGGCGCGGTCAAGCGTACGTGCGAACAAGACGCGATGCACTTTCAGAGTGGGGGGAGGACGCGACGAATAACAGAGGAAGACCGCTCGACTCGCCACCAACCTACGACGCTGCAGTTATACCAACTTAAACGTAATGCGGTGGTCGCATTCGGTGATTGGTTCTGACGTCGTACCAACAATAAAGATCGAGTAATCGAGAAATTTTGCGTTTCGAGAAAAATGCGTTTAAAGTTTGAGAAATGTGAAAAACACGTTACGTGTTTGTATATTTTGAAAAAATCTTAATTCATTTTAACTTACCGCGGTTTTTGGCTAACCTGCGATTTCAGGGCCATAGAACAGATCTTTCTCTTCCTCAAAAAGTTGTACTTCAGCCGTTTTTTCTTCTCTTCGAGAAGCACTACGTGAGCCGCTCCGCCCAATACAACCGTTCACTTTATTTTGAAAATAACGTACCAGAACATCTCTGATCACTTTCTAACTTTTTTATCGTATTCCTGAAGAGATTTTCTTATCGATTTAACACTAAACCTACCACGGCCGGTCAAATTGAGCTTTCCAATCTTCTGCGTACAATTTCGTACATACAACATGATCACATCGATATTTATCTTTACGACTTTTCTTAACACTAGAACTACCGAGCCCTAAACGTGACATACACCCCCTTTATCCCCCCCTATCCCTTTATGATAACAGCAAGATTGAATTTGCTCAGGTTTCGTACGATTTTTATGGTAACATGTACTCCAAAGAAGAAATATATTAAAAAATTTCTCGTGAAAACGTTTTCATAGTTTCACTAATCGTGAAAGGACAAATCATCCACCAGTCATTTTGACTGGTTCGGTAGTTCTAGTGTTAACGTATGTATACAATGTATTTTTCAGTATTTATTTCTCGTTTTATTTTTTTTTCCAAAAAATATTTGTAGCCTGCCGAACTTACCGCAGCCGGTCAATTTTACCGCACGAGTTAATATGGTGTTTACATAGCTCTTCTGTTTTGATCGCTCTTCTGAACCTAAACAATCAGTATAAAAGAAAAGGTATTCTCAATGTGGCGTGGCCAACTCAAAATAAATGAGCCGCCTTATGGAATGAGGCGCTATCAAGTTACGCACGTTTCATGGGAAATACATCCAAACCGCAAAGGTGGACGACACAGTACAATATTGTAAATCGAGGAGAGAGTATCGCAGTATTTTTTATATAGTTGAAATTATATAAAAATAAATTTGTACCGTCAGTTTATGGAAGTTGTTCATCTACTAATTCATTCAGCAACAAATTGACTATTGTCTACGTTTAATTATTTTAACAATAACTTTCTTTAAGGACCGGTCATTTTGACCGCGCACGGTAGGAATAGGTAAACAAGAATTGTCGGTAGATTTAGTGTTAAACAAAAGAAAAATGCTAAAAAATATCATTTTACACAAGGTCCCCCATTTAACACGTTAACTGACACATATCATTCCCAGAGATTCTTACAAAGTCAGAGTAATTTAATCAATGAAAGCGAAACTAGAAATTTTAAATGTATTATAGGGGATGCTGTTTTAATCCTTTTGAATTCTAAGGATCTTAATAAAATTCGGTTTATCTGGATATGTCACAATAAAAATGAATGTCTAAACCTAGTTAAAAATCACTGTCGGTCATATGTGACTGACATGGCAGTTAACGTGTTAACAGGAACTCTAATCTGTTGATTTCTAATTGGATCGACGCGACGCTCGGTGCGTCGAAAAGCCCGTTTTCTGGGCCAAATTCACAGGTCGTGTTGATCGAACCTAACGTCGAACGTACACCCAACAAAAATTAAAAAAAATTGATTACTTGAAAACGAGTAGAGGTGTAACGTTCTCTCTCGTTTTGCTTTCAGGAAAAATGAAGCTGGAACTGATGGACCGGGAGAAGGGCCTGGAGCTCTTCGGGAAGTTCATCCGCACGAAGAACGTGGAAAGTCTTCAGGGCGACCAGAGCAAGTCTGGGCCCGAGCCACTGCATCCGGCCGACTCCAAGCAGAAACTACAGGTAAGAAAGAGAGAGAAAAAGAGAGAGGGAGAGAGAGAGATCCGGGAATTTAATCAACCGAAACTCGGCCTTTCACGGTTATGGAAACCGAGACGGCCTCTTATCGGGCGAGCCGCTCTATTCGCGGATAGATTCGAGGATCCACGGAGCGCGGAAAGGGGCCGGCTAAAAATAGCTGGGTTGAAATCACGTCGTCGGTAAATTCAAACCGCCCCCGCAGCCCCGGCAAGACCCCATATATCCTCGTCGCCGCGTTCAACCCGGAGCCCGTCTATTCTCGCCTCTCCCGTTCGAATCCTCCGAGGGAAGGAACCTTTCTTCCAGCCGCCGTGGATTCCGCCTTCTCCTCGTATCGATCCCGGCTATTTTTAACGGGATTTTTCAACAGGCTCTACACGCCCGCAAAAAACTCCCGAACGCCCCGGGATTCCACCGATCAATCTTCGCGGCGCGGCATGGCGGTCTAATGGAAAATACATTTTCCTCGCCTGGTCTCAAATTCGCACCCCTTTCCCTCTCCCCTCGGTTCCTCTCGCGCGCGAGTCCCCCTTAAAGGGGCCGGCAGGCATTTGGCCTTGACTGTCACGCTATGTTACGCTGTGCCTTTTTTTCAAGACATTTTACGTCTTAAATAAGTAAGTAATCAATTAGAAATGCATACCACCGTGTTTTTACATGTCTTTGCTACGTCTGTACAGAGCCTTTTTTTCGATACGAACACTAAATCTCTCGAAATTAAGAGAATCTCTCTGCAATATACGTATATGAACTTGCAAGGGTCAAAATCTTGACAAATTGACGCTTCAACATTGCAATGAGCCGTTTAAAAGTGGTCAGTTGTGTTTCCTAAAAGTCCATTCTACGTCTGTTCCCAAATTACGAATTTCTACCTCATCGTGGAGTAATTTCTAATATTCGGCAGAAAACTCGCTTTCTGAGGCAAGTATGACGTCACAAGATGGCTGCCGCAGAGAGATTCTCTTAATTTCGAGAGATTTCGTGTTCGTATCGAAAAAAGGCTCTGGA
This sequence comes from Halictus rubicundus, assembly GCF_050948215.1. Lineage (NCBI taxonomy): Eukaryota > Metazoa > Arthropoda > Insecta > Hymenoptera > Halictidae > Halictus > Halictus rubicundus. Next base: position 2,455,703 of record NC_135159.1, on the reverse strand, counting down.
CAGACGTAGCAAAGACATGGTATGCATTTTTAATTGATAACTTACTTATGTAAGACGTAAAATGTCTGAAAAAAGGCACAGCGTAACATAGCGTGACAATTAAAGTCCAAATGCCTGCCGGCCCCCTTAATATCGCTTGTGTTCTATTATAATTTTCATGCCGATTCCTTATTCTCTCCCAGTTGTGTTTGTTCGGCGAATATTAAAAACACATTTCGATGGACACCTTTTCGAAAGTTTCGCTCGATCGGGGGTGGTTTTTTCGTTCGGTAACTCTCGGAAACAAGCGTCGCGGAACCGAGCTCCGTTTATTGGGAAAGTTCTGCGGTTGTTTAGGCGAGACCGCGGAGACCGGGGCTCCCGAATCGCGAAACTCTAGCCGCGGAACGCGAAACGCTCCCCCGGGCGACGCTCGGCCATTGTTTCGGCAAGCTGCTGCAAGTTTCCTCGGAATTCTGTGCAAGTATCGGCCGGATATCGACGCTTATGGAACGCCGCGGCGCTGTTCTTCGCGATTGAAACAAGAACGCCGCCGGGCTCTTTGTTGCCGGGAACTGGGCCACCAGATCACCGGTTTCATTTTTAGCGACGAAGGTTGACTCCGGTTGCACCGTTCCGGTTCGAACCGGACCGTTTTCGAAGGTCTCGGGTAGCTGCACTTTCGATTCGATCCTTTTTAAATGGCGTCGAACCATTGTTCAGCGCCCGCAAATCTTCCGATATTCCATTTCGTACGCCCGGCCGCGGCCGTTGTAACACGTTGTCTGCCATGTCACCCATATGTGGGTGACGGAATTATGTGTCCAGGTTTTAAAACGAATTTTTACGTTGATATATTCATTGTACCAAATTTGATTAGGATCTGTCAAATTCAAGAAACTTGAAGGACTGCTCAATGTCATACATTTAATTTTTCTCAATTTTCATTTCATTAACCCCTTAACGCACAGTTTTTTTTAAATCGGCCAAAAAAAATCAATTTCTGATATACTGCGCTTCTGTTCCATGGAAAAAGGCTATATTTTATTCTTGAATAAATAAGTGTTATAGCTTACAATCCCATGTAAATGATAAATATCAATAAAACAATTTTTTTTCTTTGCTTTCACATTGTTATTTTCAATTCCCGATTACATTCGAGTGTGAAAAATTATAACAGCATCAAATACAACGCCGCTCGAATTATCTCGAGTGTGCACAGTTTGGCCTGTTTAGCGCGCTCGAATTAACTCGAGCGTACAAGTTAAGGGGTTAAATAACACTTTGATTTCATAGAATTTTTGAGGTTTTCAGTTTAGCAGTCAAAGTGGTAAATACGGCTCCCTTTCCGGTCTGGATGTGTTCGACCTGATGTACTGTCACATAATTGATGACACACGATACTCGAAACTTTTCAGAGTGTCACGTCGGTTTTATATGACCGACACAATTTTTTGACTAAACTTGGAAATCAATTTTTACTATACTCTATTATGTATACCAAATTTTATTAAGATCCACAAGGTGTGAGAATATTACAAACATTATTCTTACGATGAACTTTGTACTCGGAGTTATTTGTTATAGCTTTAGTTATTTATTTATGTAGCGATATGTTTTCATGTCATAAAATACTTGAATTATTGGTAATTTATGAAATGCAATCGGAATGATTTTTTCTTTATAAATGGACCTGAAGTGAAATAGTCAAGTAATGGTTGTTCTACTTATACCTTCATTTACACCAAATATATACATATATATGGTATATATATATATGTATATATACACATAGTAAATATACACATATAAATATATACATAACGCGATTCGAACTAGCGTGATATCGAATCGACTCTGCTTACTATTGAACACCAAGGGTGCGTAAGTCGTCAAGTTCAGTCAGCAAGGAAATGAACCCTCCCGCTAATTCCAAGGGGTATATACAGGGTGTTTCTTTTATCCGAAAACGTGACGCACTGAAGTTACGAGAAAGATTTGTTTACAAAAATTGTTCTGTATGAAGGGAACAATCATATGGTGTAATTTTTTTCTGGTCTCGAATGGTGGGGAGGGAAATTTCAAAGTTAAATTAATTTTTTTGATTGGAATCATCATTGAATAGCATAGAATCTATCATTGGATAGCATTTTCCGAGACGAAATCAACGACATATCACATTATGTTATTTACTGTTACAAAACATTAGAAATTATATTATAAATTTGTAACTTCTTAAGTATTCTTGTATGTCTTATTTGTTTCGAGTCTTATTTATTTTAGTCGAGACAGTGCAATACTAGAGACTGTAATAATTTCGTTGAGTTCTCTTTGGCGCTTCCGAAGTTATTTAATTCCAGAACATGCCCTTAACAGGCGGATAAGGATATGAATTATAAATTTTATGTTTATTTATTTTGGTAACTTAAGAACCTTAAGGAGACATAAGAAGGTCGATCTTCGTTTACAGCGTCTAGCTAATTAGCCGGCAACCAGATACTACATTTGCCATATAATTTCTAATGTGTTGTAACAGTAAATAACATAATGTGATATGTCGTTGAATTCGTCTTGGAAAATGCTAATAAAAATTTTAATTTGACTTTGAAATTTTCCTCCTCGCCATTAAAGTCCAGAAAAAAAATTACACAATATGATTGTTTCCTTCATACCGAACAATTTTTGTAAACAAATTTTTCTCGTAACTTCAGTGCGCCACGAGATGTTTCCGTTTTCAGATAAACGGAACACCCTGTATAGGGCCTTAGAAAGAAACGGACAAAGTCCCGAACGGGGGAAAACGGATGCGGAAAAAAGGGTCCTTTCTCGGCAACGGAAAACTACCGGGCCCGCACGAATCTGGCTAACAGATGCGGAAATCTGCGAGAGCCAGGCTCGTGCCTAACCTCGGGGAAACCCCGGAAATTAGGGAACGGCTAGTTAGGAGGCACAGTCATGGCCACGGCCAGAGACAAAACCACTTCACTTTATTGTTTTTTTTTTTTTGTAACCGAAAAGTGTAGGTGTCTCGTCAAGTATGCGAATGACGATGGCGAGAACGTCACGATGTTTTTCTCGTTTTGCAGAAGTGCCTGACGACTCTGGACCTGACGTCTTTGGGAGTTGGCTCCTGCGTTGGTACAGGGATGTACCTGGTCGCGGGAATGGTGGCGCGTAGCGTCGCTGGGCCAGGCGTCGTCTTCTCGTTCATTATCGCGGCCATTGCTTCCATTTTTTCCGGTAAGTCGGCACGAATCAATTAGAGCATTAGCAGTACACGGGAGAGATAGCTTTCCGCGGGACGCGGACGGCACGTTGCGGCGGTCGAACAACGTTGTTTCCGTTCTGCCAGCGACAGGAATTCTCGGGATGGAATTTACCGGGTGTGGCGTGGGTAACGCTGTCGGATTAGATTTACAGGGGTCGCATGGCGAGAGCGCCGGACAGGCTGTCAGGAACGGTTCCGTGTCGGGGAACGTCGGGGAATCCAATTCTTTTCCACTTACAGAACAGTTTAAACTCGCTCTCTAGCAGCGTACAGCGCGCAGCAAAATTGAACCGTAACGCGGACGGTGGAATTTCTGTGAGAAATCAATTATCATCGACGAAGGGCAAGATTACAAACGGATCTTGCGTCTGACGGTCTAAGCTCCCCTCGGACAGGGAGAGCTCTTCCCGTGGAAAATAAATATTGCAACGGCACCGCCTCGGACGTCCGACCAAATATAGACTCGTTCTACCGACACACGCGAACCTCTCCTCGTATAGATAGATTCTACGCTCGTTGGCTCTCCCGCGACCGACCATGTACCGCGCGTTTAATCGTGTTTGCCCGTATGGGTCCTCGAGTTTCGTTCTACCTTGAGCTATTCGATTTCCAACCGGGGTCTGATTTATCTTGCTGACGTCCGGATCGGCCGCGATCCTGCTCCACTTACGTCCGCCCGTGCGATATTGTTATGCTTGGCTGTGTCCGACCACGAACCGTCTCGAGTTACTTCGATACACCGACGACCATAAGCTCCGGCCCTAGCCCGCTATCCAGACACGCGATCGCCTCTCATTTTCTTGTACCGAGACCACCACCCTCGCTCGCCGACCCTACTCGACGGCGTATTATTTTTACACCGTAAATGAGCTCGTTAATGGCTTGTCTCAACATTCCGAGACCGGAGCAAGCTGGACTGAATTACGAGCACACCTCCATCGGCCTGGTTCCCTTGATTCTACAGCAGCCCGATCGAAGTCCTGCGAGCCTTTTCGTTTCCAGTTTAACGACGCTTAAACTCCTTCGATCGGTCCGACCACTGCCGATCTCTCACCATTGCAACCTGTCCGACCACGTACGAGCACATACCACTTAACGCTTTTAGTGCTAGCTTAGTTGCCCCACTGTTTCCACGAAATAAAAGTAATTTATTTGACGAAGTAAAAGTTGGAAAGTTAAGGGCCAAGGGTAGTCACGTGACTTTTGCAGAGTCAGCAGGTCGGTAACTGCTGTATAATTTCCCTTCACAGACTTAAGATCCGTCTTGGTCTTGACCCGACGGATCAACAACTAAACTTGTCACATTTTTTGCTCTGTATTATCGATATTATGAATTCTGAAACGTGCTTCAAGTTTTTGGCTTTATTTCGCAGAAAATCAAGACGAAATATAGTCGAACCAGTTTTTGTACGGTAGATAGGGACATAATAAAAGAAACAGCAAAAAACAAATATTCAGAAACTTCATAAATAGCTATAACAAATCATTTTTTACAACATATTAAAGAAAATTTTGTTATGCGGTGCAGAGGGACCGCATAAAAAAAAGTCTCACTTAGAAAATATGTCAAAGATTTACGAAATAGCGAGAAAGTGCTTTCCAAACAAAATAAATCATTAAATTACACAAGGAAACATTTGAAAAAAATTTAATTTTTCATTTTAAACATGGAGAAATTCAAAATGCACATAATTCAATACTACTTGTTATAGTCCAAAACGCGCATCTTCTGGTGATGAACTGGTTCAAAATCGGTTTCGCCACTTGAAGATATTAGAGTTGATTTATTTTTTGTTACCATGAAGTCAGTGATAAGTTTTTGCGATCGAAGCACTTTTTGGAATTGCAAACTCCTTTCGGAATTGTTATATATTTTAAGAAAGTGCTTTTCCAATTTGTTGCAAAGCTGGATTCCTACATATATTTTATCCGCTGTCACAGAATCCGGCTCTTCTTGTTCGTCTTCATAATCTGTTAAGTTATTGATAATGTCACTATCATTGATAGAAAACATTACAAGAGTGTTATAATGCCAACACCGTTGGCATTCATATACCGCATAAAAAACAAATCACACAAAAAAAAATCGCATAGAAAAGGACCGCACATAAACAGGTTTCTCGATTTCATCCGGAAAACTCATCCAGTGGAACAAAAATGCTTGGATTCCACGGCATGCACATCGTCAATTTTTGGCCTACTTCTAACATTTATATTACCAAATATCTGCATAATCTCGTCAGCTCGTGACCAGCGCGCGCTGCATTGAACCTTCCTCTTTCGAATGAGCCCTTTCCCAGCGAAAAAAATTCTCATATAAGGACGAAAAGTTGAGGCACGTAAAACCATTTTTCGCCTAATCTAGTCGGTAACGTGGTCAGTCTACCTTATCGCGAATCTACGAAGTCTTGGTTCTTAATCCCTTGCACTACGATTTATTTTACGGTTTCGGTGATTGAAACTGTTTTGTAATTCGTAATTTCCTAAAAAAAGAAGGAGAAAAATTACACCTATTGTATGCCTATACGTTCTTCAATAGCTGTACATTAACAAAGCCAAAATAGAATTTGATTTCGGTTTAAATGAAATTAATAACATACATATTTATTAGACTCTGTTCAGAATCTTCATCACGAGTCTGACTCGATATTGTAGGGCAAGGGGTTAACATCGATAACCAAGTTTCGTTTCACAGGGTTCGATTACTGCTCAATAACTATTCCCAGATAGATTCTAATTTAATATACTAATTGTAATTCTAATTCTGATTCTAATTGTAATAAACTTGGTTCCGTCTTTAGTCACATACTGTTGTACGTTCTGTGGGTGTTGGCTCTCAAGCTGTGTGACGCTGAAAGCACACCCACAGGGGTCAATACAATAACAAGAAAATTCATTTATGCATAAATCTGGGCAAGTAATTGTCTCTCATTTATGGGAGACGCGGCCGACCACATTTCATTCCTTACTATTCTCTCTCTCTCTCTCTCTCTCTCTCTCTCTCTCTTTCTCTACTGCAAGACCCTTCGAATCCCTGCTACTCGGTTGACCGTCTCTGTCACTATAGAACGCACCGACACGACACGGTCTCTCGATGCAGAAGCACCGCTTTCGAGTGCTGTTTCGAAGCGAGGCACGCGATGCTGCTCGGCCAGGTCGGTTAGGTATATCGGCTGTGCTCGATCGAGGCCCTAGGGGCTCCGGCGAAGAGCAAAGAGCATAGAGGAGGAGCCGTGTTGTAATCGCGTTGATATCGAACGCGAGGAAGCGCGGCGCGGTGAGCCTTTGTTGCCCCGTTTCGGATCCGTGCGGCGGCGCTCAGGTAAATAATGGAGCCGGATTAGGGGCGGAATCATTCCGGGAATGCTCCAGAGACAATGCGGGATCTCTCTCGTTTCTTCCGCGCCTCGTCCTCGCTAATTCCGTTCGACGGTTCTAGCAATCGATCACGATGGTGGCCCTTCGCACCCTGATCCCATGAAAACTGCACAGCCAATCGGCTAATTGATCGAGCACAGCCCCTATCCGGAGGAATAACTTCTCGAACGACTTGTTTGGGCAAGTTCTACTAGGAAATTACCTTGGCGCGCGAGCGCAGAATGTCATCGTTAGAAAGAGAGTCGAGCTTTCATTCGAAGTTGACGTTTTCGAATATATGTGTGTGTATGTGTGTTTGCAGGAGCATGTTACGCCGAGTTCGGTGTACGAGTGCCTCACACCACGGGCAGCGCGTACATGTACAGTTACGTGACGGTAGGCGAGTTAATAGCATTCATTATTGGATGGAACATGGTGCTGGAGTACCTTATAGGTACGAGCGCGTGTGCCTGTGCCCTTAGCGCCTGCCTGGATGCCCTTTCGGACGGCGCCGTTTCCGATGCGATAGCGAGCAGCGTGGGAACCATATTCGGTGAGTCGAGCCATTCCATTTTTACCCAGGCTAATTAACGAACAACGTGGCCCTCCGCGATCATACTTTCGCCGGTGCTACAGTTTCGTTAGCGCGCCGGAACTCGACGGAATGCATTCGAGGGTGAACGGCTTTTAACTGTGGACAACCGAACTAGACGCCAATTGGAAACACGAATGTGATTCGTCGATTTTTTACTGGCATTTATACCGTAATTTTGTTAACCCTTTGCGGTCCTACGTCGGACATTGACTTTTGTCCGATAGCTCCTAATTGTATTGCTTTCACCCATTACACTCGTCAGTAATTACATGGTACTTAAGTAAAATTCTAGTGTGCCTTATTTGTTATAAATAGACTGCGGATGTTTGTGCAATTTTTAATTTTTCTAAGCAAATTTTAAGAAAGTGGAATCATGTAAAATCTTATTTTCAGTGGCAGTAGTCTTTGTAGTTCTGAAATAAATAAAAATCGTACTAAATTCTGTGGAATTTTATATTCTAGAATAATTTGACAATTTTCAGAACACATACATAAATGCTTAAAGTTCCGCAATCCAGTTATAAATGTGTTAATAGAGCCACCAATGGGAATACAATTGTAACAAATTCTGAAGCAAAAGAGAGGAAACACGTTGGACCGGAAGGGGTTAGACTGTTCGAAAAGGGAGTTACGCCGACTCTGAACTGTGGTAAATTCTGATTCGGGACCGCCGTTCGACTCCGCGGCACAGTACTTTGGTGCGAGTAGTCCAAGTCGACGGCTGGTCCGACACAGGAAGCGGAAGAACATTAGGGAGGGTCTGGCGCATGACAGCCGGTCGGATATCACCGTTTTTCAAGCATGATGTACGGCTCTGTTCGGCTCGGGGTCCGACATACAGAGGGTTTTTTTCTAGCCGGCCGTCTGACTACACAGGGGATTATTCTACTGCGTCAGCTGTGCGCGCGGACCGACCGCGACCGGCCGATCGATACGAAACGTCGCACACTGGACTGGAAACCTGTTTTTCGTAACCAAAATTCAATTTTTCTATTTTTCAAGGTTCAAATTCCGAAAACATTTTTGTACGCATCGAATGATAACCCTTCGATGATTCGAAATCCAAAATATTTGCCATTTTAGATAATTGTTTAACCTTGGAGCAACGCTGAAAGATATTCTAGTATATTCTAATACATTCCTGTTGGATATAAAATGTTCACTGAATACTTCTGTAGAAAGTTCTCTTTATTTCACGGCGCGTGAGGAAGCTGTTTACTAAACGAATTCTTAGCTGACTTTCGAACCCCTTTGGACTTTGGAAAACTTGGGTGCCCTTATATCTTCGGACTGTTATGGTTAGGATCCATAGTCCGATCCTTGAACCAAAGAATCGACACATTCGATACAGTGATTTCTCTATATATGTCGCTAAGGCCTCGATGATAAACGTCACGGAATTATCGCCATTATAGCGGGGTATACCCCGCGAGGGGCCAAGGACGCCAAGGAGTGTAAACATAACACGGCTCGAGTATGTCTCCTGGACGACACACAACGCTGGCAAGACCCGTGTTGTTGACATACAGTGAGCGTAAAAAGTACACCTCTTGTAGGCTTAAAAAACCATGTGTTTCTCTATGTAATTGCACACATGTTTATAAAACGAAACATAATTGTAATTGTTATATATTTTAACTACATACTGTCATAGAAATATACTTGAGATAGTTTAACGTTAACGAGAAAAATTAGAAAGTATGAGAAGTGTCTCTAAATTGGCGCGCAAAAAGTATTCGTACAGGTACTAGAATGTACTTGGAAGATTTCCGATTGTTTATATTATGATTTAGCAGGACCCGACAGGGTCTTTGATGCACAGTCCAGTGGCAACCTTCTGCAAAAACAGTCAATTTTTGTAACATTCGGTAAAATGGGTCGTAAAGGTGAGGAAACGAGTGAGACTTAAAGAAAAATTATTATACAACAGCATAATCAGTGCAAATCATTGCGAGAAATAGCAGAACAATTAATAGTCCACATAGCACTATACAAGGAATTATAAATCGATATGGTGAACAAAAAATCAATAAAAATAAAGTCGGCCTCGAAAACTTAGTTCACGCGATGAACGTTGTATAGTGCATGAAATAAAAACAAATCCTAAAATTAGTGCCCCTAAGATCGCTGCTGAGCTTGCAAACAACGCTGGAGTAAGTGTATGTGCCAGCACTATTCGTAATTGTTTACGAAATAATTAATACGACGGCCGAGTTGCTCGCAAGAAGTATGTCGTAAATGCCGCAAACAGAAAGAAGAGGCTTGATTTCGCGAAAGATAATATTACTAAGCCTACCGAGTTTTGGCGAAGAGTCATATTTACTGACGAAAGTAAATTTAATGTTTTTGGCTCTGATGGCAAGTGTACGGTCTGGAGGAAGAAAATGCAAAGCTACAAAAAGAAAATCTACGTCCCACAGTAAAAGACGGCGGAGGTTCGATCATGGTTTGGGGTTGTATGAGTGCTGCTGGAGTGGGGTCATTACACTTCATCGTGGGAATCATGGACCACAAAATATACCTAAACATATTAAAAACCTATATTGTAACTAGTGCAGAAAAAATAGGTATAAAAGACAACTTTATCTTCACTCAAGATGACCCCAAACATATAGCACGCAACACTAGAGAGTGGTTGCTTTATAACACAGCACAATATTTGAACACAACTCCGCAATCACCGGATACGAATCCGATCAAAAATTTATGGCATCTGATTGATAAAAAAATCCGAACCCGGCATATTTCAAGTAAAGAACAATTAAAACTTGCTCTTCAAGAGGAATGGTGCAATATTACACACGAAATCACGTCCAATTTAGTGGATTCAATGCCAAGAATACTGGACGCAATTATACAGTCGAAAGGCTATCCAACGAAATATTAACTTAATTTATTTTCGCAAATTATAACACGTTTATTAGTAAATTTGTTACATGTACGAATACTTTTTGCGTGCTAATTTTGAGAGACTTGAGATTGTTTTTAATATATCTCATTAACGTTAACTTTTCGTTAGTTTACTTATGTCACATTTTGTAGTTGAAACATATAATAATCGTAATTGTGTTTTGGTTTCATAAAAGAATGTACAATTACATAAAGAAATAGTTAGATTATAGTTTTCTAAAACTATAAGAGGTGTACAAATACTTTTTACACTCACTGTATGTCGAGAATTCACTTAACTTTGTAATCGTTGTTTGGAAGACGATTCTGAAAACCCCGATCCATTGTTGCTCTCGAACAACAAGTTCCTAGTGCTGGATACTCATTGACAATCCAACAATTCCTAAAACAATTTCGGCCAGAAAAAAAAACAGGTTTCCAACCCACAGTGCGTCGTTGCTGTTTGCTTCGCTCGAAGCGGAAATTCGTCGAATTCGGTTGCCCTACCGAACCTAACTACTCTTCAGCCAACTCTGACCATCGACACAGCGTTCCCACCGAATCGGACGAGGGAGAGGAAGAGAGCAGAGTATCCGAGAGGCCGCGATCGCGCGAGATAACTCAGCCGTGCAAGCCGGAAAGTAGAACGTCGTTCTATTTGCAGCGGATCGATTCCGAGACGCGAGAGTTCATTCTACCTCGCCGACGATCATTCTATCCTAACGGTTCATTCTACTCCCGAAAAATCAGACGCCTCGAACGCGTCACGTGACGCTTTACTTAATGGAAACGTTCAACCGCCTCGCCTCGCCTCGCCTCGCCTCGCGTGCTCGGTTCGCGTAAGGTCATTTCGCGAGGCACGAACTTGTTCTTCCGTGGAAAATGTCCGGTCTATTTCAGGCGGTTCTACTCGGCCAGGTAGCCTCGGAAACGGCGGAGCTGTTCCCCTTGGAATTCGGATGTCATGCCAGGCAAAATACGACACTGCAGCCGGTCCGCTTCGGGAAACTGGCCGACTACGTGCTCGCCCGTTCTACTTACTCCGCGTCTGGCCACGCTCACGCTCGTTCCACTCGGAGCAAGGCTGACCGGTGCTATCCTACTCGCTCTTGATCCGCGAGTTTCGTACAGCCCGTTCCTTTCACTCTATTGACCAACGAACGGGTCCCGCTTTGTGTTCGACTACGTTCCGAACCATTCCATCCCCTTGCACCCCTTTCTCAATCTACGCGACGAGAATCGTTCCCTTGCTTCCCTTATTTAACACGTTGAGCTCGACATCGATATTGCTGTCCTTTCCGTTCAGCCGGCAGCGAACGAGCACTTAACGGCGATATTTGAGCCGGCTGGAATGAACAGAGATAAATAAATAAATAAATAAATTACTACATTTATTTGTTAAGTTTGATACCGCCGGGCTCAACGTGTTAATCCATACGGTCGCGGGGCGTTATGCGATGTTATGAAAGCATCGCGAGACTCGATGGAAATTTTATGAAATTAATTTGGTCGGGCGCAACAGGAGGGAACAGCTTCTCCGAGACCATGGGATCCCATAGATGATTCAACGGCTTTGCGTCTCTCCGAACTCTGTAATCCGTGCGAGGACCCTCTCCGGGCCCGAATTGAAAAACCTGTCCGAATTTTGATATGAAGGTTCGAAACTGCACGGGGTGGTTGTTACCATCCATCGTGTTCGGATTTATTCGATGTTTTTCTCGTTTCCGGGACTCGCGGAGATTTTCCGGACAAATACGCGCGAAACCGACTGTTCGAACAGGCTTGTTTCGTTGAACTGTTCGCGCCCATTTCCCACGGAACGGCTCTATAGTCTTTATTAGATCACAGTGATACCAATCGATTTCGAATCTCGAAATTCCCGGAGGAGGATAGTTTCGAACGATAAAGCAAATCCCCGCTGTGTTTCTTCGCCGGGCGCTTGAAAGCGTTTCGTACGGCCCTGCGCGCTTTTAATTCGAGGAAAACGCGAATCGGCGAACGTTTCCCTCTTCCTCTTCTCCGCACGCTCGCGAGCGTGGTATGGAAATTTTTCTAATATTTATGCATCGAAACTGTCATCCTTCCATCAGGATATTTTCCATTCGTACTCGCTGCTGAATTCGCGTTTTCCTGTCCCGCGATACCAGCAAAACACACTTGATACGTGCACGACGCGTAAAATACGAAAGTTGAGCACTTGTCTGACCGTTCGCGCTCTCTGTTCCACTTGCGCGGGCCAGTGGTCGACTCGTACCGTTCGCGCGATCGATATATTTACCTGTACTACTGCTGTTTGATTAACGGTGGACTCGTGCCTCTTGGGCGATCGATGGTTTACCAGCACCATCACTGTCTGATTAGCGGTCGACGTATACTACTTTGCGTACATACCGTACCTTAATTATTCCAACATTACCGGTTTTCTGCTTTTATGGCAACAACGTGTAGGGGCAATTTGAAACAACAGAATTGTTTCCAGCTTGTTAAAATTACTAACCCCTCGATTTATTTCACTGCTGCTTCGTCTTTGATCGCTTCTTGTAACACATAGAAAATTTATATTTATTGTGCACCTTCGTCTATTCGAATGGACACATATCGACAATAAAAATATAGAATTCTATTTCGATTTGAAGGAAAAGGCTAGTGCCCAAATTCGGTAGATCCTTTTTCTTTTTACTTAAGCATTTCAAATCTCAACTGCGATCTATTTCTGCTGCACTAAGTAAGATAAAGTACAGTATACACATATTCATATACAGGGTGTTCATTTGAAAATTTTCCAGCCGAATATCTCGAGAAGTATGAAAAATATTAAAAAATTGTAAAACACGTGTCCAAGGATTTCGAGGCGGAAAGAGGGCGGCAGTATCGGTTATTTTGGGTGGCGTTTTCAAGGTCATTTGAAGGTCAACTTTGCTTTTTCAAATGGAAGCCTATACTTTTTATTATGGGATCGTATTGTACGTAAAAAGACCAGCATTATTCGTAGGATAGTTTCTTTTATCTACGAACTAGTTTCGGAGATAAGTGTGCCAGTCGAACTGCTGCTGTACATCGTCATAACTGTCGTTATTGGAGTGACTAAAATCCACATCTTATTAGAGAAAGTAATAAAGGCAGGCATTTTAGGAAATGCTATTATAGATCGTCTGTTTTTCCCAGAGAATTTGAATGGTAATCTGTAATTAAATTTACTGTAATCTGTAATTAACTTTAATATCTTTCATATTTTTCCAGATATTCGGCTGGAAAGTTTTCAAATGAATACCCTGTATACACAGTCTACATTAAATCAAATTAAATTCGTAACTTACAGTTTTTTATGAAATTAAAATTGAGAAAACATGCTTTAATGTTAGGTCGAGCGACTAATATTTCCAAACTTAAGGGTAATTGAAGCTTAATTTTACGCAGCTGATGAATTAACTTAGATCGCTGCGAATCGAAGAGGCAACACTGTCAAACAATATGATTGATATCCTGGCTGTCATGCCCGCACTCCTACTTCGGGTCACTAATAATTCCTACACGAAATAAAGACGCTTTGAGGTTATAATGATCGGATGTACACCGATTAATAGTTACAATAAATTGGAAGACGTTCATGTTTAAACCACGGCTTAGACTTTCTGGTATAATAATGGTTGAAAAATATTATTCAGTAGATCCTGTTCGAAATTTTCGTCACGAATTCGACTCGATATTTTAGTAAAATGGTTTAAAGTGAGAACGAGCTGTCTATCTGGCTGCAGTCCCTTGCAACTGGCGCAGGAAATTTTCATTTTGCACGAAGATCCGCAGTCTATTAATTTCTTATCCTGCGTTAATCATCGACCCATACTACTTGTACGATCGATGATCGCTCGTGCTACGCTGGACGACTCGCGTTACTTGTAATGGTTTACCTGTACTACTTGTTGGACCATGGTGGACTCGTGTAAGCTGTACGATAAACGATTGATCTATACTACTTGTCGGACCAGAAGCGGGGATAAATTACCGGTCGGGATAAGCGCAGGCACGTTCCGCTGGTCCTTCGGAACGCGAAAAAGATTTCTCCGAAGGAAGATACCGCGAAAGCTCGCGGAGAACAATGGAGAATTGATTTCCGTCGGGTCGGAGAGGGTGCGCTCGAGTTTGTCGCATCGGATTCTGCTTCTGTCGGGTGTTTGAACTCGCAGAAAAAATCCTCGCCGTCCGCGGGACGACGCGCGGCGGGGCACTCGAGAAGGTCGTGCCGCGTTGGAAAACGGTGTCGACGAGGCGACACTCGTCCCTCTCCCCTTTTTCCCCTCGAGAGCCCCGCCGCGAAAATAATTCACGAAAGCGCTACACCACCCTCGCAATTATCAAGTTCACCCTCTCGAGCACAACGGGCCGAAGAAATTTTCGCTCGAACAACAAGAAACTTGCATCCCGACCCGCGCTGCGAACAGCTTAACGAGTCACGGCAACGCTCGATGCCCTGATAAGACACGCCTCGCCTCGCCTCACCTTGCCGTGTCTAACGGGTGATTCGTTAGCAACATTCGATTTCTTCGAATTCAACTGCTGGGACCATTGATTGCCGCTTGAAGCCTGTCGCTCAGTTAACATTCGTTTATACGAATAACACAAGTATACGAGAATATTCATTCCCATCTGGAGGAAGGAAAAGGAAAAAGGAGAAGTATGTTGCGCTGTTACAGGTGCATAGATGGACGCGTCCACATTTGAACTACGTATGAGTAATAATAGTTCTGCAAACGTTGCGATTCTCTTAAATGAACTACTGTACAGAGATTTCACTATACAGGGTGGGTCGCCACATTTTGCCATCTAGATTTACGTCATTATTATTACGCAAAGCAAACAATGTTTCAGATGAAGTTGAGTGGTTTTGAGAGTTTTTTTTTGTAGGTGGACGTGTAAAGGACATATGAAGGTCATTAATGTTTTTTTAAATGGAATCGTATATTTTTTTACTGCATCAACTGATGCTCCTTCATATTCTTTACAAAAAAGTATTAATCTATTTGTGTAAAAAAATCATTAGTTTAGGAGATATTTTAATTCTAATTTGTTAGGAAATCTCGACTTTCTGGTCAATATTATGAATTCAATGTGATAATGTAGTAGGAGAGCAAGAATTATCAATGTAAATATTTACATTTTCTGTGTTGATAATTCTTGCTCTCCTACTTATAGTGAAATTTAGACTTATTGGTACATACTTTATCGAGGGATCACTAACCGGACCAATATATGCACATTTTTTATCAAATACTCTATGGACATTTTTAGATGATTTACCATTGCATACACGACAAATAATGTGGATTCAACAGAATGGTTTCCCTGCTCATTATTCAAGAATAGCAAGGGATACGTTAAATCGAATGTTCCCAAATCGTTGGATAGGGCGAGGTGGCCCCATTCATTTTCCGGCAAGATCACCAGATCTAACGCCCCTCGACTTTTTCTTGTGGGGCTACTTAAAAAATAAAAGTGTACGCTGAGTCTCCGACTACAATGGCCAATATGAGGGATCGTATCATCAATGAGTGTAACAAAATAACATCAGATACACTACGCAATGTTAGTGAGTCATTAACTTCTCGATTCAGAAAGTGTTCCGATGCAAATGGTCGCCACATTGAACCTTTTCTGTAAAGAGACATTACAATTGAAATATCTCCTAAACTAATGATTTTTTTACACAAATAGATTAATACTTTTTTGTAAAGAATATGAAGGAGCATCAGCTGATGCAATAAAAAATATATGCAAAACAAAAATGTACCATCAGAATGTGCCACTCTCAAAACCATTCAACTTCATCTGAAACATTGTTTGCTATGCGTAATAATAATGACGTAAATCTAGATGGCAAAATATGGCGAACCACCATGTATATGTCGCTAAGGCCTCGATGATAAACGTCACGGAATTATCCCTACTATGGGGAATTATCCCCACTACGGCTCGGGTATGTCTCCTGGGCGATACACGACGCCGGCAAGACCCGCGTTGTTGACATATATCGAGAATTTGTGACGCGACAAATACGGCGTCGCTTTAGACAGGATGATCGGACGAACGTCGCGCTCGATCGCGCAGCAGAATTACCTCGAACAGATTTCCGCGGTGTCGTCTGCGGCGGAAGTCGTCCGCGGTTCGGGGGCTGAAAGCAACCCCGGCAAACAAAGTAAATTTCCAGAGGAAGGAGTGGGGTCGGGCAGGAAGTGACGTCTCGCGGACGAGCTCAAAGGGTTGCCATACTTTCCGGGCTGACTCTGCAAAGTGTCCTGTCTCTCTCTCTCTCTCATCCCCCCTCTCTTTCCCTCTCTTTGTCTGTATCTCACTCGCCGGAGACTCTTCAAAGTGTTTCTTTAACGTCCTTACCTCCCACTCCCACTCTCTTTTCCGGGTCTATTGTCCTGTTACGTTCCTACAGGATCGTAACGATTCACCCTTCACGACTTCCTTATCCTCCAGCATTTTTCCACCGACGAGGAGTGCTTCCGCCATTATTCGGATGCGCCACGCATACCTCGCTTCCCGTACATACTGCCAAGCCTATCTCTCTCTCTCACACACACACACACACACTCTCGCTCTCGAGGGACCGACTTTGAGACAAAGGGAAGCCGACTTATTTCCCTGGTCTCTCTTTACTAGCGTCTAGATTCTTCTCTTCCTACAGGGTGCTCTGAAATCTCACAACTCGCCCTCTAGGCGTCTGCCACTGTTGGATTACCTGTCTCCAGGGTCAGATAGAGGATGATAGCCCTCGCAGGGCTCTCCTAGACCGTCGACAATCCGCTCCAGTCAGATTATCGGTCTCTTAGGTGCACTGGGCCTGCCCAGATACATAGAGCTTCTTCTAGATCAGCATCGTCCCAGCTCCGGGCTCGTTACAATTACTCCCCGGCCCTGATAGAGTCCCGATGCTCCTTCTTAGGATGATTAACTGTCAGCTTTGGACTTGGGGTGTACAGAGTAGGGTTCGCGTAGGGTTCCTCTGGATCCACACTTACCTCTAGGTGACTCGACCGAGAGCGGATCGTTGGATCACCCTGTATACGGAAGAGTAGCTAGAAAATAAGGAGAACGAGGGGAAGAAGCCGCGGAAGGACGCAACGGCCGGATTCTGGGGATAACAAAAGGCCGAAGGGGGTGCAAGAGGATCAAGGGGCGCTTGCGCGGATCAAGTCTAGCACCTGTGGACCTCATCGATCCGAAACGGTTTGCGAAGCCGCATACTTCGATGCTCTTTAACCTGCCCACCTGAGCCCTGTATATCTCACCCTTGTCCCTTCTCAGACTGTTCCTTCGAACAACCCTTTACCACGGAGCCTCTGTTCAGCTTCTTCCCGTTGTCCATCGTCCGGCGTGTACCATTCGTGGAAGCCATTCTTCCAGTATCGTTCCCGACTCGACGAACATCTGCTCGACACCTGTACAGTTTCGTCTCTCTCCTCGCTCTTTAACCACCGTGTCACATTCTTCCGCGATTTCACGGAATCGATCGATCGATCGATCGCGAGGATGATCGTTTTTCCGTGAAAGCGGTCGGCCGAAAGGTTTCGAGATTGATTGCCGGTGAATAGTCCAGTTTAGCGGCTGGGCTACGCGGATTAACAAACCCCGAGTCCCACTTTGCTTTCAGTGGCTGTCAATGGAGCTTGATGAAGCTGCGGGTCGAGCTCCCGCGAGAATAATATTCGTCCTGTAACCGGTTCGCAGTCGGGACACTTTCCGGACCCAGGAAACCGGACTCCTCGATCGGAGATTCGAGGCTCTTTCACAGCCTGGCGTTGTACAATTTCGATGGTCTCGTTGTTGGGGAACCACTCGCGATATTGTATTCTCGAAAGGCGGCGCACTCGAGGATCCTACGATAAAAATTGAGGGTGTTTCGTCGATCAAGCGCGTCGGCTCGCGCGGATCCTGCTCCGCGACGATAAGAAGGGAGCCGTTTAGGCGAGCGAGCGAGCGATAACACCGCAATTTTCTCCCGTATATTTCACCGGAGAAGGAAGGTCGCATTGTAGGGGAGAGCCGGGTACCGGAACGAACGAAATCAATTTCTCTCAAGATTTCTCCACTCTCGACGGTTGACCGTCTTTGCCGTGAACGTTTTATTCACCTCGCCGTGTTCCGGCCTCGAGAGGTCGACTTCCTGCTCGGTGCGGCGCGGTTTTGTATTCGTTCGCCGCATATAGATTTTATTGCCAGTTCCATCTCGCGTTCGTTTCGTCGGCTGCCGCGAGCAGTCGACCCTTTTTCCCCGTTCTTTTTTTTTTTTTACTTTTTCTCATTCGCGTCGAGTCGAGGCGGTACGCGTCGAGTGTTTCTTCCGCGGCGAACTTTATTCGACGTTTCACGAGAGCGGCACACGGTTTTAAATCCGCGCCGGAATTGGCGAGTCGGCTGAAAGGAACAGCGGGGTTTCTAGTCGGGAGAATACGGGGAAAGCCCTCGCCCCAAGACCGTGTTCCGTTCGAACAGAAATTACGATCGACGGGCCGTCAAACGGTTTCCAATTGTCCTATCACGCGGATCCTCCAGTGGAAGACAGCCGTTCTCCACCACTGTTTCTGATCCGTTTAGATCCGCGTGTCGCTCGGCATTCTACACGCGCGGCACGGAATCGAATGAAATCGAAGCGAACGTTTCCCGATCGAACACGAACCTATACGCCACTTGCCCGCTCGAATACTGTCCTGTGCCACCTGTGGCGTTAAGTATCGACTTGTTCTACTTGCCCGACCAACCGTACTCTCCATGCAAATGGTACTCCACTTGCCCGACTAATCGCTGACCAACGCTACTCGCCTCGCCGACGCTAGACGATCGCGTCGACCGAAACGCCTGGGCGAATACGATCCTGGGCCACTTTATCCCGCCACAATTCGACGTCCTCGAGACAAGCTTCCGGGTCCGAATTTTCAAATGTCTGCCAACCAGGCAACCGGGCACTATGCGAAATACAAAACTGCGAAGACAGAAGTGTAGGGTTATGAATCAGACACTGTGTTAGAATGATTGTTTAGAGTGACTGTGAACGTGTTTGGGACTCGGTGACAAGAGTAAAGTGTTTAGGGGCGCCAAGCGCAGGGCGTACGTGACTGTTTGGGTTTTCTATTGGGACATGGGTATATACAGGGTGGCCCACATAACTCTGAACAGCTCAAGCTGTCACTAATGAAAATAATAGTGTCAGTATTCTTGCTGCAATTACATTAAATCCTCATATTAGTCAACGTACACTTGCACAAACATCACATATTAGTCGTTCATCAATTCAACGAATTTTGAAACGGCAAAAGTATCATCCATATCACATGGTTTTATCACAAGAGCTTTCGATAGCAGATTACGATCAACGCGTAAGATTTTGTGAGTGGCTGCAGGGTGTTGTGGAAAATGACTTTTTGTGCAAAATACTTTTTTCCGATGAGGCCACTTTTATGAATTCAGGGCATGTAAATAGACATAATCTGCATTATTGGGCCGTGGAAAACCCAAATTGGATGCGATGTGTTCCCTTTCAACATCGATGGTCTTTAAATGTTTGGTGTGGCCTAATAGGAGATTTTGTGATTGGACCTTATTTTTTTCAAGAAACTGTAACATCTGCAAGTTATTGTGATTTCTTAAAAAATCATTTGCCTGCGCTTTTGGAAGATGTGCCACTGCATGTTGGAAGAGAAATGTGGTTCCAACAAGACGGCGCTCCTCCACATTTTGCAATCATCACCAGGCAATTTTTGAACGAAAAATTTGGGAACAAATGGATAGGTCGTAGGGGACTTCATCAATGGCCTCCACGATCCCCCGATCTAACACCATTAGATTTTTTCTTATGGGGATATGTAAAGGACAAAGTTATGTTTGAACCGCCGACGACAAAAGAGGATATGAAACAAAGAATACGTGACGCTTGCGCTTCAGTGACTCCCGAAATGTTAAAAAATGTTAGAACAACTTTGATGTTTCGAGTAAATAAATGTTTACAAGCCCGTGGTGGACATTTTGAACATTTAATTTAAAGTACATTTTATTTCTTCACGAATAAGCAAAGGACTCAAGCGCGTATAATTCCATAACGCTATTTCCGAGCGCTTCAAGTACCTACAACTCGAAACTTCAAACTGTTATATCTCATCGTGGAAGTATCTGACAAAAAAATGTTTCAGACAAAATTGACTTGTTTTTTCCTGTAGAATCTAAATATGTAACATTTTATAGGGGGTTCCATTTAAAATTATAAAGGTACCTCCCCTCCCCCGTTAAAAGGGAAGGGAGACCACTTCACGTTTATGTAGTCAGAATGGTCCTTCAGTTCCATGCAATTTAAGACTAAGAACTTTAAAATCGATGGCATAGTTTTCGAGATATTGAGCTGTTCAGAGTTATGTGGGCCACCCTGTATAATAAAATCACACTCTTTATCTGTATACGAAATAGAATTTATATTTCAATAGATTGTCTAAAAGCGCGTTGTCAGACACGTCTTTACGGTTTGAGAGAAACGTCGCGAATGAATCAAGAAATCGAAAACAGAAGAGCAACAGTCCAACATGAACAACTGAGGATCGAGGGTCCCATGCCGGGGACAACATACAATGTACATTAACTGCAGATAGAATGTATGTCAAAAGCCGATTCAAACGATCCTTCCTTCTAAAGAAATAACAGATTAATTTTGTTCTATTTATGAAATAAATTCCAACATTTTCCGAATGGAACTGAAACTGATAGAGAGAGAGAGAATGAGAGTGCGAGAGAGGAAGAATGGAAGTGGGCCTTGTATAAAAGGGACGAATGCGAGGGATGTTATGTCAGTCAGTAGAGAGAGTGTCAGTCGGTAGAGCGAGAGTCGCGAGCGAGTGAGTTTATGAGATATTGAACATTGAATTGTCGTTTGAGAGTCGAGTTGTCGAAGAAGAATAAAGTACTTTAGCGAAATCGGTATGAGATCACTCCACCCGATACGTCACACCTAAGACGTAGGAGTTTCTCTGAAAATATTCCTACAGAAGGATTTCAGATTACCGAGGAAGAAAAGGTTTTCACTAAATTTATGACGACTAGCGGCGGCGGCTTCTACTCTGAACTGGCCCGTGCGAGCATTTGGTCGGGGTTTAAAAGGGATATAAAATAAATAAAAGGTCCGATGACGGTCGCATAATCGTCGCACGCGCGCGGGCCTCCGCGCCGCCGCCGCCGGAAGCGAAAAATTGGTTTCCTGGTAGAGAAACTGGGTTCACTCGATCCGATTCCCTTTCCATCCGGCAATCTTCGGCGTTCGTCTGCACGTAGCCGATCGGTGAAAGGAGCACGTAAAGGAAATAATGTCGTATTAACCATTAGGCCGGCCAAAGGAAATTGAGGTCGCATTCACGGAATGCATTCGGCGAACAGGTTCGCGACGTCGGCCCTGAGTACTTCTTAACCCGTCGCGCTACGATTTATTTTACGGTTTCAGTGATTAGAACTTTTTCGTAATTCGTAATTTCCTTAAAAAAAGGAGAAAATTTATATCTATCATATATCTAACATATTATATATGTTCGCCAATAGCTGTACATTAACAAAATAGAATTTTATTTCGGTTTAAAGGAAATTAACCGTTTGCACTCGAAGCTATTTTAACTCTGTGGTGAAGGTCTTGTTCAATGAACACGGATATTTGTTGTAAGGATTTTATTTCAGGACGGACAACTGGCAGAGTGACGTCTAGACTGGTACCTAATGACTGACTGATTAGGTTTCTCTCTCTTGCGAAGGTCCTTCGGCACTCCACAGTTTATGGTACCCGTGTACAGCTATTGAGACTGTGACTAACTCGAACTAAAACCATGCTAGGGTCTGAAACTAAACAGTTCTCTAAAAAATAGCTTTGTCTAGTCACGTATACCATAAATGGTGTTCAGCAATTTTCTAACTTTCTCTAGTCCCTACAACTCCAAAATGAAACATTTCTTCCGACCTAGAATATTTCCCTTCTATATATTTTTTTTTCGTGTTATATAGACGAAAATGGTGCAATTTACTCGTACAATATTGAAGTGTTTAGTAATTTATTTGATACAAACCAATTTCAAAATGTAAAAAATATTTTGAATAATGATAGAGCAATTTTTAGTGGCGCCATACAGTCGCCATTCGAGTGCTAAGGGTTAATAACATACACATTTATTAGACTGCGTTCAGAATCTTCGTCGCGAGTATGACTCGATATTGTAGGGCAAAGGGTTAACCACGGAGCGGTGTTCTTGTCTCGATTGACAATTGTTAATAATCGTAGTTTACAGTTTTGTAAGAAATTAAAAATGAGAAAACAAGCTTTAATGTTAGGTCGAGCGACTAATATTTCCAAACCTAAGGGTAATTGAAGCTTAATTTTACGCAGTTGATGAATTCACTTAGATCGCTGCGAATCGAAGAGGCAACACTGCCAAACAATATGATTGATATCCTGGCTATCATGCCCGCACTCGCTCTTCGGGTCACTAATAATTCCTACACGAAATAAAGACGCTTTGAGGTTATAATGGTCGGATGTGCACCGATTAATAGTTACAATAAATTGGAAGACGTTCATGTTTAAACCACGGCTTAGACTTTCTGGTATAATAATGGTTGAAAAATATTATTCAGTAGATCCTGTTCGAAATTTTCGCCACGAATTCGGCTCGACATTTTAGTAAAATGGTTTAAAGTGAGAACGAGCTGTCTATCTGGCTGCAATCCCTTGCAACTGGTGCAGGAAACTTTAATTTTGCACGAAGATCCGCAGTCTATTAATTTCTTATCCTGCGTTAATCATCGACCCGTACTACTTGTACGATCGATGATCGCTCGTGCTACGCTGGACGACTCGCGTTATTTGTAATGTTTTACTTGCTTAATTATTATATTAACAATGTAATAATTAATACAATTCGCGATTCGAAACCCAAAGTTCGCCGAGACGCGAGAATTAAGAGAGAGAGAGAGAGAGAGAGAGAGAGGGAGAGAGAGAGAGAGAGAGGGAGAGAGAGAGTCGCTCTCGAAAAAATGAAAATCACATTTCATTTTTTCCGTCGACGCGTTCCAATTCGCATGAAAATTGAAAACCGGCGTGCCTGTGATCGATCGCCGCCGAAAATCGTTGTAAAGCGGCGGCGTTAATTAAGGACACCCAATTTTTGCTTTAACGAGATCACGTGGCCCCACTTCTGACTACGAAGAGCCGCCGAAATTGGTTTCGCCGTTGGCTCTATGATTTTACGTTTGAATAAAACAGTCAAGACGCCTACCGTCGACGACGTCGGTACGTACATTTGACTTTCTGATGTCCCTATTAAAATTCTGTCCGGCAATGCGCGGCGGATCGGGGAACGGAACAAACGTAAATGGTCTCGAGTGTGTGCGATTTACATTTATCTGTGGCACACACGTGAACCTCGGAGGCCTGAAAACGTGGCGACGCTCGGGGCGATGTCGTATCTTTGATTCTCAACAGAGCCACCCCCGTGCACGTTTATGCTCGTTCGCATGTGTACAAGGTGTCCTAAAATTGTTGTACTTCCCGATTCCTGAGGTCATTCGAAGTATAACTTTTGTCTTTTGCAAGAATCATCTCACCACGGCTTTGTTCAAGAGTTCACAAGGAAAAAAGAACGGACCAATCAGAGCGTTGCTACAGTGGACGGATTCCGGCTCGGCCAATGCAAACGTCACGCTTAGCTGTTGTAGCTGCGCTGCGATTGGTCCGCGATTTGAACTCCTTAACGAAGCCGCGGAGAACATTTTCGCAAAGGAGAAAGTAACTTTCTTCGGGAATCAACCGTTTCAAGGAAGTACATTTTTGGGACACACTGTATAGACGTCTGTACACGTCGGCCGTTGATCGACGGAACGTGTCGCGTGCTGTTCTAGGTCGGCCGCCCGATTTCCTCGCGTTCGTCATCACCATACTGATGATGCTGCTGATGGCCGCGGGCGTCAAGAAATCCCTGGTGTTCAATAACGTGTTAAACGCCATCAACCTCGCCGTCTGGGTGTTCGTCATGTCGGCGGGCATGTTCTACGTGAACGGCGACTACTGGGCCAAACGCGCGGACTTCCTCCCGTACGGATGGAGCGGCGTAAGTACCACCAAAACCATAGAAAATCATACAACTCCTCCGAAAATTACCTAACGACCTAACAACACTCCTTAAGAGACTAGGGGAGTCACGTGACTTCGGTCGGTAACTGCTGTATAATTTCCCTTCGCAGCCTTCAGCCACTGACTTAAGATCCGTCTTGGTCTTGATCCGACGGGTCTTAACCTGTTAACCGAGCGGGACGTATAAATACGTCAAACGTAAACAATATCGGGTACGGGTAGGACATGTGAATACGTAATTTTTTATTTGTTTGTAATTTTGTATTTTCCTTTGTGCTTTATGTATAAATAAACGAAAAAATATATATTTCATAGTCTTTTCATTTATTTTAAGCATAAATAAAAAAAAAATAATAATATGAAATTACATCCTCCGGGCGTGACGTATTTACACGTCCTAGTGAAAGAGTTCGCGCCCGTTGTATGCTGCGTAATTAAAAAGGGAATTCCCCGGTTAACAGGTTAAATCTGTGACTAAACTTGTCACATTTTATATATTATGAATTCTGACGCCAGAAACGTGCTTCAAGTTTTTGGATTTAGTTCGCAGAGAATCAAAACAAAATATAGCTGGAGATATTTCCTAGCGCGCGCTACTCTCGATTTCATCCAGAAAACTCATCCAGTGGCACAGAAATGCTTGGATTCCACGGCATGCACATCGTCAATTTTTGGCCTACTTCTAACGTTTATATTAGGGGACCCATAAGTAATCAATTATTTTGAAATTAAAACAGTTTTTGTAGTAAATTCAAGTATTTATTTCTTAATTTATTATATAATCTCCGTCACTATAAAGGACAGTTCGCCATCTTTTCTGCAAATTTTCAATCCCCCTCTTATAGAAATCCAGGGGTCGTGAAGCAAAATATGGCTCGAAGTGCCTCCTTACATCTTCTACAGAAGTAAATGTTTTATTTCTTAAATAATGCTCCAGAGATC
Organism: Halictus rubicundus; assembly: GCF_050948215.1. Taxonomy (NCBI): domain Eukaryota; kingdom Metazoa; phylum Arthropoda; class Insecta; order Hymenoptera; family Halictidae; genus Halictus; species Halictus rubicundus. Next base: position 2,430,524 of record NC_135159.1, on the reverse strand, counting down.
TGAAAAGATCAGAGGGAGCAATATCCGGTGAGTACGGGGGTGCGGTAAAACTTCCCATTGCAATTCTTTGATTTTTTCCTGTGTGAGTTTCGCTGTATGGGGCCGGGCATTGTCAATTTCCAGTATTACACCTTTTCTGTGGACTAAAGATGCCCTCTTTTTCAATAGTTCTGAATACAGCCGTTGCAATTGCTGACAATACAACTCAGCAGTAACTGTTTCTCCAGGTTTCAACAACTCAAAGTGAATTATGCCACGACAGTCCCACCAAATGCACACTAACACCTTTCTAAGTGATAAGCTAGGTTTAGGGGTTGATATTGCGGTTTGATTTACAGAAAGCCATTGCTTGGAATGCTTTATGTTATCATAAAGAATCCATTTTTCATCTCCGGTAACGATTCTGCTAAGAAATGGATCTCTACGAAATCTGGATAGCAATGCAGTGCAAATTGATCGACGAATATTCTTGTTGGTCTCAGATAATTGATGCGGTACCCATATTCCTTGCCTGTATACCTTCTCCATTTCGTGTAGGCGGCTTTGTATAGTTGACCATGTGGACCCAAGGCTTCTCGATAAATCTTGTATACTTAATTTTGGATCAGCTTCCACTGGAGATTTTAGGGTGTCATTATCAAATTCAACTGGTCGTCCACTTCGAGGCCTGTCAGAGAGATCATAATCACCAGCAGCAAACCTTCTGAACCAACGTTGACACTTGTTGACCTTCAATACATCTCCATAAACATCGCAAATTTTCTTTGTTGTTACCGTTGCATGAAATCCCGCATGAAAATGAAAAAGTATGCAACGGCGGATATGATCCTCGGAAGGTACGGACGCCGCCATTTTATTACAGGGTTGTAAAAAAAATTATACTTTTTAGAATATTTCGAACACAGGCTGCTTTACCGAAAACTCTAAAAGAATATGTTTCCGCTTCAACGATCGGTACAGAACTAAAAGCAAAACAAATTCTTTGCAAATAATTGATTACTTATGGGTACCCCTAATATCTGCATAATCTCGACCAGCGCGCGCTAGATTGAACCTTCCTCTTTCGAATGAGCCCTTACCCAGCGAAAAATATTCTCATGTCAGGATGAAAAGTTGAGGCACGTAAAACCAACTCTCTTGCACCCAACTTAACTCTCACAGCTATCAAACCCTCTACAATTTCTAAAGTTGACGGATCTATATAAAAAAATATGATTTAACTTGTACAAGAAATTCTCATGCAGATACTACTATCAATTAATTACAGATTGTGCTGTTAAAGCAACGTTTAAAATATAAATATAAAATTAGTTCTCCCAGAAATTGTGCTTCAATCTGTATCCTGCCTATAAAGAAAGACGCGGAAGGTTCCGCGACTTGTCTGACCAGTCACGGGCTCGTACCACTTGCCTGATCAACAACCGACTCTCGAAGCAATACATTAGTATTTTTAAGGGGGGAATATTGTGTAAATGAATTTTGTGAATGTTTTTTTCAAGAATTTTTTTCGGTAAATGTAATGCGTAGATTAATTTAAAATTTGGGGTATCATTTATTACCGTTATAATGTAAACAAAAATATTTTTTATAAATTTTAATCGTTAATATCAATGGTGCAATGGCGGCTTGAAAATAGCATCCTGGAAATGTGCCGTGCAGGATACAGTGCACAAAAGTGATCTGAAACAAAAAAATCAAAATGGAATCGTTAGTTTATGCAAATACGCACAACCTGATATCCTTTTTTTTATTAAAATTTGCAAAATTGCAAAAATGGTGAAGTTAAGAAAAAGAAACGGATTTTGTGAGATGATTTTCTGTTAATAACAATGTTTTAAATAAAAAATTTAAAAATCGGAGCCCGTCATGTTGTGGCCAATTATTTATAGAATATACAGGGTGTTCACGCTATTACTAGCCAGCGTTTTTCTTGTAAATAGTAAATATTAGTAAAAAATGAAAGAGGAAAAAGTAGTACTGTTTTTTATACGCAACACAATGGCGTATGTAATTTTTTTGTCTTTATACTATCTTGTTAGATATGAAGGTTACCTTCAATCTTTTAAATAGAATGCTGTATATTCTTTATATCACATGAAAGCGTATGTCTAGAAGAATTCATCCGTATACTGCACAGTGACCTTCAAGGTCATGCAAGGTCAGAAATGAAAGAACCATTTTGAATATTTCATACCAACGTGTTTACAAGTATTCCTTATTCATACGAATCAGATGATGTTGTCATTCATATTCAGAATGTTTACTTCTAGTTTCTACTATGACGAAACAATTTCAGTATTACTTCCGAAACCGATTAGTAATATTGCATAGTAATGTATCGTTATTCGGTGGACGAGAAGGCGGATATGGTACAAGAACGTCTCTGATCACTTTCCTGTGGATTTAAACAAAAAGAAATGCTCAAAAATTTCATTTTAAACAGGGTTCCCTCCCTTGAACTCATGCGACTTTTGCGTCCTTTGAAATATTCTCTAACGAACACGTAAAATCCATGACGCACAATGGGCAATTTGGGCGAAATTGGATTCAAAATCAAAGAACTTTCGATAGAAATGAGGTAGAGCGATGAATTTTTTTTTTAATTAAAGCTGAAACTTTGTAGAATATGGGAAAAATAGGGAGATTATGGTACGAACGCTTTTTAACCTTGAGAAAATTCGTTAAACTTGCACAATTTTTTCAATACCACGCGCGGAAAAAATTTTTTTTAACATGCTATACATCATTTCCCACAGATTTTTTCACGCTGATTTCAAATCTGGTCTCAAAATTTGTCTACGACCTCAGGATTTGTTTTGCGAAAAATAGATTTTTGTGAGAAAAACTAATGAAATCATTTTTTCGTTGAATTGATTTGATAACACACTAGTTTGAAGGTACATCGTATTCTCATATATAAAACACAATAAAAATAATAATAATGAAGTATTTGAACGTTTTGAGTTACTTACGAAACATGAAGCACTTCGCATCTCGTCATCACTTGACGTATCGCTGTCATTGCTACTGGCACTTTCTGCAGACTGTGTGTGGCTGTAATGTAGTATAAATTAGATATCTATTGTCCATAATTATATTTTCATTTACAGAGAAAGTAAGATAAGTATTTAATTTTTTTAACTCGCGTATTTTTATCAACGAAGTTTCTAACTTCTGGTGCTATCTATCGAAAGTTCTTTGATTTTGAATCCGATTTCGTCCAAATTGCCCACTGTGCGACGTGTCGATCGATTGATCGAGTAGCTCAAATTTTTCGTAGTGCGCACACAATTCCACGGAACTGTTTCTACGGAAAGCGAAAGAGGTGAAGGAACTGGGTTGTCGGAGGCGGATGCCTTCGAATAATTATTCAAAATCAGGGTAAAAATGACTGAGTCGTTTATTTGTTAAGCAGTGATGTCGCGGCGGCGTCCGGGGTAGTTCAACTAGCGCGATTGAACTCTGACTGAACTACTACTCTAACTGCGATTGAACAGTGACTGACTGCGACTCAACCCTAACTCGACAGTGACAGAATATAGCTGAATTCTAACTCGGCTGTGACTAGACTCTCTCTCGCGTCGGTAGTCTGTTGCCTTATATCTGAAAAACGCTTGTCAGCTGATTGGTGGAAGTCCTTTCGAGGAACTTCCACCAATCAGTGAATTTTGCATAACACGCCCACGGTCCACGTGCCTCGTGCGTGAGAAGGGCGAGCGCGTCGTTTTGTTAAAAACTAATTTTGGCGATGCAGCGGGGTATCTTCCGGGCCCAGTGCTAAGTGCGGTACGTGACTGCTGGCTTACGTCAACGGGCCCAGCTTTCCCGGTCGATAGAAAGCAGGCACGCGTCGCTGGGACACTCTAAGCTGGAGACCCTTCGACTACCCAAAATTTATGGCGTCCACTTGCGCTATTGAGTTCGTCGCTAGGAACTACAAGGACACATCTGTCCGCTAAGTGGCTAAAATCGTTAAAGACGTTTTCTCACAAATACCGTCTTATGCTGTGCAAACCATAAATCTTTCTTGGTGCTGGTGCGCTGAAGATTTCTCTTTCGGCGCCCAGCTAGCCGCTACAGAGAAAACCAGCCTCTAGCAACGAGGAAGAGTTGCCCCGTTTGCCGAGCTGCGGCGTGGTGTGGAGTGGGTACGAAGGAGAAGTAACAGCCGGTGTAAAGTCGGCGGCCACAAAAGGAAAAGGGGCCGACAGACAGGTTTCGGATAGGACGTCTGTCTCGTCGGTCAGACGGTTTTCTCGATCTCCGTTTCCCCGGCACCCCCTGGCGCGGCTTTTTGCTCGCGGTTTGCGGCGAACTCGCCGAACAATGGCAAACTTGTTGCACCAGATGGGTTTCAACACCGAAACCGAGTGCATCAGGTGGACAGCCGACGCGACGCGACGCGACGCGATGGGCGAGAGGGAATTCGAATTCACGCTCCGCAGGAATCCGTGTTTCATGAGAAACGCGTGGAACGGACAGCCTGGAATTAGAACGGAACCCGGAACCGGGACGCGAGACTCGAGAGCAAGGCCCGGCCCGAGCGGGCATGAATTTTTCGGGCTCGATTTGAATAAACAATTACAGTGAACTACAAAAGTCTCTACCTTCTAAACGTCGTGTTCGTTTCTCGCTCCGTTTCGCCAACGATTGTGGTATCAATTTTGCAGATTAATTGTTGACAAAAAAAAACTTCGTCGCGGCCACGCCGCTATTTTCATCTTTCGTTTCCACCCGATGAATATTTCCTCGAGAGCTCCGACGTGCTCTTTGCCCGTAAATTTTTAATCCCGCGCATTCAACGCGCGCGCGTTGGCTTTTTGCGACTCACACACACGCGCGCGCGACACTTTGTTCGCGGTTTCGGAACGACCCCCGGTTCCGAGGGTGCCTTGGTCTCGGTTGACCCGATTCCCGAAAACGGAACGCGCGCGACTCTCGCCCACCTGAGAAAATAAAACGGGGTAGTTTAGTTCACCCTCGGAACGAAAATAGATAGAGGTGCACGCGCGTAACGTCGCTCGGTTGCAAAAGCGATCGAGCCAGCCTACGGTTTCCCAGACCCGTGTGAATGGGTTAATTCTCGCGTTTGATGCGACCTTACGTGTCCGCGAGTGTGCTTCCAGGGGTTGGTTTTCAATGCAGCCGCCCCTATGTCGTCCCGCCCACACGCGCGTTAGAAATTCCGTAACGGCGACGAGGTCAACGTTTACCGACGGTCCAGCACTTATGCTAATGTTCTGATTAACGTTAATGCACGCCGTGCGGCTCGGCTCGGCCCGGCCCGGCCCGGCCTCGACCAGAAGGCTTCAATTACCACCCGTGCAACCTCGAATAATAACTCGAGGAATAATGAATTTTTCTCGACAACTCGATGATACGTTTATTTTCTTTTTTTTTTTTTCTCCGATAAGCAGAGAGAACTCGCCGATATTCGGCCCACGGGGCGATCTATTAGAAGCTAACGAGCAGCCTGATTTAAAAGGATTTCCATTAACCCGAATAATGATCGCGACAAATAACAAAGAACGTCTCTTTCCGAACCGGCACCCTTCGGCCGGGGGTCAAGTAACGAACAGAGGGACAAAGAGAGGGGTTGAAGGTGATTCGCGAAGAAAGACGACGCTTTGTAGCCGGCCTTCCACTCGCGTTCTTTGAGAGCGGCCACCCGTTGTTTCCACCCCTGAAGAATTAACAAACCCTGTTCCGGTTTTTCATCGAGGAGAAACGACGAGAGGTCGCGTTAATATTTCTCGTTGCCGGTCCCGACGGAAAACGTTCTCCCGAAATCGAGGACTTTCTTCATCCTGCTCGCCTAACTCGACTCGGCTCGCGCAGCTCGTGAATACGGTTGGCTTGCAAGCGAATTCATTCTGCGTTGATTTCGCTAGGTGTAGCGTGGGCGGCGTGGGCGTCGTGGGCGTCGTGGGCGTCGTAGGCACCGTGGGCGGCGAGTACGGGGGCGTTCATGAACCGCGGTGGCGAAATACTACAGGGTCACGCGCGGCAACCTCTAACATTCACGAGCTTTTTCCCTCGGAAAGGACCCCTTTCAAACCCATTAAAATTTCACTAGCGTCTCTCGGGACGCCGCGCCGCGCTGCGCCGGCAGACAGATGCAACCGCAATTGCATCCCCTACTCATTGCTCATCTCTCGGAACGTTTTATCCCCCTTCATGCCATTCCGCGATTACTATTCGCGAGTGAAACGTTGCTTCCGATTCGAAGCTATCGAGCCGCACCACCGAATCTGCGAATTCGTTTTCCCAGTCTGACCCATCGCAGGTCTATTCTACTTGCTCTGGCTGTACCTCCTAACGTAGAAGGTTTAACCCTTTGCGGTCCGAACTGTTTCCTTTCTTTTATTTTAGAACTTGATTCAACATCATTTAACCCCTTGCACTACTATTTATTTTGTGATTACAATGATTAGAAATTCTTCATCGTTCAGAATTTCATAGAAAAAGAAGATAGTTTATGTGTATTGCATGCCTATGTTTTCACCAAAGGCTGTCCACTTGAATATCTTGGTTATTTCAAGCAATACGGGAAAATGTTACTTACAGAAGTTGTAGGGTTTAAGAAACTACATAATATGGTATAAATGATATTCTTGCACGCGTAGGGAAGATATAAAGTTTGTTTTTTTGTCCTTTGTTTTTTTTTAATGGAATGTTCAATTTTTTATGCTCGATTTCGATAGATTGGCGTATTCCGAGTATAAAAGTACTAAAGTGTATTTGTCCTGAAACTTACCATTGCTGAGATATTTGACTGTTTTCATGAAGAATGTTCGAAATGTCGGCCTATATAGTATACTATATATAGTATACTATGTATACATTTTCTCGTATTGTTTGAAATAACCGAGATATTCAAGTGGACAGAGCTCGTGGGACACACTGTATATCAACTACAACAAAATAGAATTTTATTTCGGTTTAAAGGAAATTAATAACATACATATTTATTAGACTCTGTTCAGAATCTTCATCAGGAGTCTGACTCGATATTATATGGCAAAAGGTTAATTATATCCCCATACATGTATAGCTTTACTAGCCTACGTAGAACAGTTGAGAAATACTGGAATTATTGTTACATAGGATTCGGAAAGGGTTGAAAAAACTAGAAGAATTTTTATTTCTTGAAAAATCATTTTTCCCCCTTCGCGAGAAACTATCGACCTGTTCTCGAGGTCCGACTTATAGAACTATTCTATTCTATGCTAGCTTCTTAGAACGACTAAAATTTTCAACGAAGAATTGATTTGCTCGAAATATGATTTACGATCTACGTAAATCCGTTCCACGTACTGAAATTATTGTTTAGACGTCGGATAACACTGTTGGAATTTCTTCCCCGAATTCTGACTCATGCTGGAACGTATTCTACTTGGTCGTACCATTCTACTTTGACCGCGGAACACGTTCTTGAGCCAGATTTCATAATGAGTTATCGACCTGTACTACTTAATTCACTGTTGCAGCCTGCGCTGCTCTTTGTACACCGGATTTTCGAGCAACAAGTTATCGACCCGTACCACTTAATTTTCTACTAATGTCGGACTAACGGCAGACCGGACGTCTACTTGCCGGAATTCTTTCCTCCGGCGAGCCCAGAGGTTCTCGCGACCGCAAAGACCGTAATTTCCGGTATTTGCACAGTCTTGTGCCGCCTAATCGAGGAGTCGTAACCGCGCGAAAGACCGCTGAAAAATTAAACGACTCGAGACATTCGAAAAGGGAACTGTCTGCGCATTGTTGCATATGAAATACCCAATTTTAATCTACCATTTTAAGGTACCAAAACTGATCTTTAAAGTCCAATCTTCGTATGCTTTTTTATATCAGTGGAAAAATAAGCATACTGACCATAACATTGAGTACAATTGGACTGGCGGATTTTATACATTTATAACAAATGCGAGTAGACCAAATGCAAAACAATGCGAATACGTAAAGAATTTCGACGATATAAAATTATTTGAAAAAAGAAACGAATGTGTACAATATTTATTTCACATAAAAATCTAATTATAATAGTGCTTCGTTTGATCGATGGGTCTGATTTAGGAGAAGGTTACGTTTGTTTAACGTAACTGTTACAAATTAGACATTTCACCATCTTGATATTTCCGAACATGTTTCAGGGCCGAAACGATCGAAACGATTAAAGCGATCGATGAGAAAGAAACCCGTTGGTGTTCGCAGGTGTTCACCGGTGCGGCGACGTGCTTCTACGCGTTCATCGGCTTTGACATCATAGCAACCACCGGCGAAGAGGCGACCAACCCGAAGAGGAGCATCCCTCTCGCGATCATCTCGTCGTTGATCATAATACTGATCGCCTACGTCACCAGCAGCATGATGCTGACATTGATCGGTGAGCGGTCCTTTCGGGCATGTAGCCTTCAACGGCAGACGACGCGCGACGTGCGACGCTCGAGTAGCTAAACGCGAACCGTCCCGTCGCTATGTCATCCTAACCGAACACCTCCAAGGTCGAAATCAATCCTGATCCATGAAGCAGTAGCTCTCCTCCCTAATGAAACTACTTCTCGAAGAACCGGCTTCTACAAACCTAAATTCAATCGTCACGAAGAAAAAGAGGAAATGTCGATTCAAAATGTCTGCCCAAATTTTCATAATATTCAACATATTGCATATACAGGGTGTTCATTTGAAAACGTTCCAGCCGAATATCTCGAAAGGTATGAAAGATATTAAAAAAAATTTGTAAAACACGTGTCCAAGGATTTCGAGGGGGAAAGGGGGGAGGCAGTATCAGTTTTTTTGGCGTTTTCAAGGTCATTTGAAAGTCAACTTTGTTTTTTCAAATGGAAACCTATATTTTTTATTACGGAATCATATTGTACGTAAAAAGATGAAGTAAAAAGAAGAAGTTTCGGAGATATTTAAAGAGAAGTAGAGCGAGTCATACTTATACTGCGAGAAAGTTTGTAATTTCTTTATAACTATAACAAATTTTCAAAATGTGCTCCGTTGTTTTCTAAATAATAATACATACGATTCTCAAATTCTGAACGAACATTTTTGAAGGTATCTGTTGGAATAGCTCGACGCTTTCTGGTTGTGTTTTATAACCAACAGACTTTAAGTGTCCCCGCAAAAAGAAGTTGACTGGAGTCAGATCTGGTGATCTTGATAAAAATTATTTCTACTCGTTCTTCTAAAGAATACACCATTTTATACAATTAATTGCACTACGATATAGCATCTCTTATTACGATGATTCACACTTGACTAAATAGTACAATCTTATATTGAAAGACAGACAATATAAACAAGAGATCAGTAGAGGACAATTTTGTTTTCAGAGAATACGTGCTAGTACAACTGGAAAACATCAACGATTTCCATTTGAAAAAGCAAAGTTGACCTTCAAATGACCTTGAAAAAGCCACCCAAATAAAAAACTGATACTGCCGCCGCCCTCCCCCCCTTTCCCCCTCGAAATCCTTGGACATGTGTTTTACACTTCTTTAATATCATTGATACTTTTCGAGATATTCGGCTGGAAAGTTATGAACACCCTGTATATATACATACAGGGTGTCCGACTACAGGTGGGAGAAAATGTAAGGGGTGGTTCTCCAAGACAATATACGGCGAAAATGAAGGGTAAAGAACTGTGATTTCGACTCCATTTTTTAGTTATTAACAATTAAATATCCGCCTAAATGCGGCAACCCCGCCAACAGAGGATTACGTTGCGTACGTCATAAAGGCGCGCAGCAGTTACGTATCAAATGACAAATACTCCGCGTGCCTCGCAAGAAGTCACCCAGCAAGAATTCGGTGTGTAAACCGTCCGATTGGATCATTCCACACGTAGTTTCAGGTCTGGCTGAATGATTGACTATAGTGTGTGACGTCAAAGCCTGGTTGCGAGTGAGGACCCTCTTTGATACGTGAATGTCGCGCGCCTTTATAACGTAAGCAACGTACACCTCTGTTGACCGGGTTGCCGCATTTTAGGCGGATTTTTAATTGATAATAACTATAAAATGAAGCCGAAATCGCAATACTTCTATTTTTCATTTTCGTCTTATATTCTCTGGGAGAACCATTCCTTAAAATTTCTCCCACATATAGTCGAACACCCTGTTTATATAATATAGCCTACCCAAAAAGATACCTTTCAGCCAAGTTTTAGCCCCACAGCTCATCTGTAAGGGTAGTTATAGAGGAAAAACGAAAATCCAGTTTTTGGCCCATTTTCCCCATTTAATGACAATTTAAAATTCTGAAAAAAATATGGCACATTTCGGACACCAAACCACATACTTTGAGTCGTTTTCAGATTTTTCCGTTGCGTTGAATGATTCCTCATGGATGCATCTTCACAATCTCAACGATCATAAATCAAAAATATTAGAATAATATTTAATATCGAGTAAACCTAGTGTCAATCTCGTTGACTACCTTCTCCCTGTCGTCACCGATTTCTCGATTCTCGAAATCGTTTGATCCAATCGATTCTTTCAGTCCCGTACAATGAAGTGGACCAGGACTCGGCTTTGGTTGAGATGTTCGGCCAGGTGGGCGCTTACAAGTGTAAGTATATCGTCGCCGTCGGTGCACTGGCCGGTCTCACGGTCTCCATGTTCGGTACCATGTTCCCCATGCCGAGGATAGTCTACGCCATGGCGCAGGATGGGCTCATATTCAGGTAACCCGTCTGTCGAAATCCGCTAAATCGTCGAACAAGTTTATCAGCGTCGTCGCGTTGTACCTCTTGACCGACCTCTGATTGACTCGTACCACTGATCCGTGCTACTAGTGTACCGCGGTCGACTCGTATCGCTTGTGCGATTCATGACATCATTTTGGAGACTTGAACACGTTTGCTACCGGCGCCTGTTACGTTGCTTACCTTCGTCGTTAAAATGTTTCGTTAAATATTAGGTTGTTCCATTGGAAATGTCAGATTTCGGAATGCTAATGTGTGATAAAGCACTTCGATCAAGAAGTATTGTTACAAAGTACAGGTTTGTTATACTTGATCATTTGTTCTCGCATGTTTCCAGGAGTCTGAGCCAGGTGTGGCCAGCCACAGGCACCCCAGCCCTGGCGACGCTGACTTCCGGGTTGGCAGCGGCCATGGCAGCCCTCTTGATCCAGCTGGAGGTCCTGGTGGAGATGATGTCGATCGGTGAGCAACTAGTCATCGGCAAACTGTTGCGCAGACTCTCGACCCAACTGCTAAAATGATTAACCCTCGGACTCCTGCGAGTCTTAGGCCTGTGCCGGAGTCATTTCTGACCCATGCCGATATTTAACTACAGTTTTCGTTCGATATAAGGCGATGGCTCGCGACCGGCTTTCGTCGTATTTCGGATGAAGAAGAAGAAGAAGAAGAGGGGATAGTAATGTTCTTATTTCGAAATAAAAAGCGTCATCTTATCCCCGCCACTACGGGTCACGAATGACTCCGGCACAGCATACGGAGGGTCAAAGACCGAAAGAAATATCTGTATGGCTCTATCTGGCTAATCTAGGTGTTCGAACATCCCGCAGGTACCTTGCTAGCCTACACCTTGGTGTCCACCTGCGTGCTGATCCTCCGCTACCAGCCACACACGACGAACCTGGTCGAGCTGCTGCCTCAGAGCCTGAGAACGCCTTGTCGATCGCCGACGAAGGAGACTCAGGTGAACGGGCAGGTGTCTTATGGGAAAGAGCTGAGACCGGACCAGCTGACCACGGCTCTGAACACCGTTCAGACCGCGCAGCCCGAGCTGACCACGACGAACAACGGCCAACGTATCATGGTAGGACGCTCTACGTCTTTAACACGTTGACTGCCATGTCACCCATATGTGGGTGACGGACTTATACTAACGTAAACATTCATTTTAAAACCTAGACAAATAAGTCCGTACCAAATTACGTACCGTCAGTACCGTTACGTCAGTACCGTTTGGTTCTCCGTACCAAATTTTATTAGGATCTGTAAAATGCAAGATAGTTGGAGGACTACTCAATATCATACATTTAATTTTTCTCAATATTTCTTTAATTAAATAACTTACTTTGATTTTATGGAATTTTTGAGGTTACTGGTTTGGCAGTCAAAGTGTTAGCAGACATTCCTTCCTATCCCGGACCTGGAACAGAACGTTTGTTAGAAATTGTTTTGCTCGGGCACCTTCGGGATGTTGATAGCACAAAAATGATTCCACTCGAAGAAAATTCGATTGTCTCGAAGAATGAAAAACCAGAATACCGACTTAACGGGTGCTGTTCAGGTGAGACGGGTGAGACGGTGCAACAGCTCCTCGCCGGACTCGGACGACACCTACGGGGCCGAGGAGGACGAGGTGGGATTGGGCAAGGACGACCAGTATCTGGTGAGCGACAGGACCGAGAACAAATTCTACGGGAGCGTACACGCGGCCGCGGCTGCCTCGACCTGTGGCAGCACACACCAGTATCCCGGGAACACGCCGATCATAGGGCCGCCGTTGAATTATCTTCAGCGTCGTCTGCAGGTAATGTTCGCGGCCGTACCACCGAGGAATTACACGGTTCGCACGGCCGTGCTAATGCCGATGCTAATGCTCGTTGAGGGACCAGGCTGTCCATTGGATATCGCGGTAATTGTTCCGCGGTATAATTACAGGCGGCGCAGTACCTGTGTCCAGCTATATTCCCGTGGGTGGATCGAGGCCCCGCCACGGAGGCGTCCGGCCGATACGTGATGAAGCTGGTCGGGATACTCTATCTGCTGATAGTGATCTTCGACCTGATCATCGTCTGCGGCATGGGTGAGAGAGCCTCGTACCTATACCCTTTTCTTCCCGATATTTTCTCGTGTTTCTAAAGACGTGCGTATTCCCGTTGCGGCTCTCCAGGAAACATGGGAACGTTCACCACGATAATCATGTTCGTCTTCCTGTTCGCCATCATCGGTGTGTTGCTGGCCATCAGCAGAAAGCCGCAAAACAGGTACGACGAATCGTTTTCCTCCCCTCCCCTTCGCCCCTGTGGCGGACCCCTTGGAGAAGGGTTGATCGGACCCAGGTAGGAGCGTCGTCTGCGGGCTGGGACCTTGGACGGACTTGGTCGCCAGGCACAAGCTCTTCCCGAGCGCACACTTAGTCGCCGGACGTCTGTTCCTACCTGGGGTGCACATTTGGCGACCAGGTTCGGGGTTTTTCCTTGGCGTGCACATTTGGCCGCCAACCCTTGACTTTCGCCAGGACACGGGTGTTCGGTGCAAGGACACGAACTATCTCCAAGGGGCACGAACGGGAAGCGACATCCCCACTCCAGAAGTTTCCTTGTTCGAAGGATGACGGGGTTCAGTCAGTCAGTCAGTCAGTCAGTCTTTGTCAGTAGTCGTCATTCGCCGTCAGTTGTCGGTAGTTGTTCGTAGTCGTCTATCCGAAGTTCTTGTTTCATTGTTATTTCGTTTTCTTTGTTCCTTGTTACGTCGTTGAGTTTTTGTTGTTTTATTAATAAATGGTTATAGTTGTATTGGGTGAAACCTTGCTTAACACCCAAACTACCACACACCTACCAAACCCCCTCTCTCTATCTCTATCTCTAACAAGAAGACAGAGGATGATCACGAGTCCTGAGTCTGTTTGTCGTCCTTTCAGGAACAGCATGATGTTCATGACCCCGGGGCTGCCGTTCGTCCCTGCGATCGCCGTCACCGTGAACATATATCTCATCTTCAAGCTGAGCATCCTGACGCTCGTCAGATTCACCGTGTGGATGATACTCGGTAAGAATTGACCTTGATCCTACGATGTAGAACAGGCCTGGGCAACTTGCGGCTCGCGAGCCACAGACGACTCCCCACCCTACTTCTGCGTCCCCCCAGCAAACTCCTGTAGAGTGTAGATGCGCGTGCATACATTCGCAGACACGCGAGGACGCGGGGCGAAGCACGGCAAGGCGACATGAAATAGTTGATAGTGGGGGGCCGGTACACTGGTAGTGGGAGTCGTGAAGCGATAGCGGGGAAGAAGTTGCCCGTGCCTGATGCAGAACAATTTGCGCTGCTAATTATCCTACTTACCTACCTACTATCCTATCCTTGACATCTTCAAATTTCTACCCCCAATTATCCCCTAATTTGGGGTCTCGATCTGTTCAACTTCGAGGCTTTCCCGCGTCGAATTCGAGCACTCAATGATCTCCTAATCCAGGAGCTTGATCTATCCAAACCCTCTGCCCACCCGCGAAGCGTCTGACACAGCATTGACCTGACGATTGTTGTGCAGGGTTCATCATGTACTTCTACTACGGTATCAAGCACAGCAGCCTAGAGGAGGCGAGCGGGTCCGAGAACCTCGAGGAGAACACCGCGGCGGGTAACATCGAGCTGACGGTGACGGATACGCACCGACAACAGCAACAACAACAGCAGCAACAGACGCAACACCACACGTCGCCGTATTCGGCGTCCGATCGCAGCATCTACGAGGGCCAGCAGCTGGACGCGTTCGGCCAGCCCGTGTTCGGCAGCACGAACTTCGGAGGCACACCTAGCCAGAGGCAAGAGCAGACGACAGCCGGCGGCCAATCGTTGTTCGTCACCCAGGACAGCTTCCCCACTTGGGACGACTGAGCGCCGAATGGAACCGACGCGAACCTATATACATAAATATATACTGTACAC